>NW_007727578.1:144387-178176 GCF_000696425.1 Galeopterus variegatus | reverse complement strand
TTTTTTTTTTTTTTTTTTTTTTTTTTTTTTTTTTTTTTTTTGTAGAGGCTTTAGGCTGTTCGATATATAGGATCATGTCATCTGCAAAGAGGGACAGTTTGATTTATATTTTCCAATCTGAATACCCCTTATTTCCTTCTCTTCTCTGATTGCTCTGCCAAATACTTCCAACACTATGTTGAATAGCAGTGGTGAGAGTGGGCATCCGTGTCTAGTTCCTGTTCTTAAAGGAAAAGCTTTCAGCTTTTCCCATTCAAAATATTGGCAGTGGGTTCATCAATTATGGATTTAATTATGTTGAGATACTTTCCATCTATACCTAACTTATAGAGTGTCTTTATCATGAATGAGTGTTGAATTTTATCAAATGCTTTTTCAGCATCTATACAGATGACCATATGGTCCTTGTGTTTGATTTTATTGATATGGTGTATCAAATTTATTGATTTGGGTATGTTGAACCAACCTTGCATCCCTGGAATGAATCCCACTTGATCATGGTCTATAATTTTGCATATGTGTTGCTGTATTCTGTTAGCTACTATTTTATTGAGGACTATTGCATCTATTTTCATCAAGGATGTTGGCCTATAGTTTTATTTTTTAGTTGTACCTTTACCTGGTTTTGGTATCAAGGTGATTTTGCTTCATAGAATGAGTTTGGGAGAATTGCCTCTGTTTAAATCTTTTGGAATACTTTGTAGAGATTTGGTATCAATTCCTCTTTGAATGTTTGGTAAAATACTGCTGAGAGTCCATCTGGTCCTGGGCTTTTCTTTGTTGGGAGCCTTCTAATAACAGCTTCAAACTCCTTTATTGTTATAGGTTTGTCCACATTTTCTACATCTTCTTGGCTCAGTTTTGGTAGCTTGTGTGTTCAGAAATAAATCCATTTCCTCCAGATTTTCAAATTTGTTGGCATAGAGTTGTTTATAGTAGTCTTGAATGATTCCTTGTATTTCAGAAGTATCAGTTGTAATATCGCCTTTTCCATTTTTAATTTTTGTTATTTGGATCTTCTCCTTTGTTTTAGTTAGCCATGCTAAAGGTTTGTCAATTTTATTTATCTTTTCATAATCAACTTTATGATTCATTGATATTTTGTATTGTTTTTTGGGATTCAATTTCATTAAGTTCTGCTCTCATCTTAATGGTTTCTTTCCATCTACAAACTTTGGGTTTGAATTGTTCTTGATTTTCTAATTCTTTCAGGTGAAGTATTAGGTTGTTCACTTGCCATCTTTCCATTCTCCTGAAGTAAGCATTTAATGTGATAAATTTCCCCCTTCATACTGCTTTTGCAGAATCCCATATGTTTTGGTATGATGTATCATTCTTTTCATTAGTTTAAATAATTTTTTTGATTTCTTTTTGATTTCTTCTTGGACACATATGTCATTAAGTAGAATGCTGTTTAATTTCCATGAGTTTGTATAGTTTCCAGAATTTTGTTTGTTATTAATTTCTAATTTTAATCCTTTGTGGTGTGAAAAAATACATGGGACAAGTCCAATTTGTTTCAATTTTTTGAGAGTTGCTTTGTGACCTTACATGTGATCTATCCTGTGCTGATGAGAAGAATGTATATTCTTAGGTTGTTGGATGGAATGTTCTGTAGATATCTGCCAAGTACAATTGGTCTAGAGTATTGTTTAGATCTTGTGTTTCTCTGCTGATTATTTGCCTAGATGATCTGTCCAATATTGATAGTCAGGTGTTCAGGTCCTCTGCTATTATGGTATTAGTGTCTATGTCCTTCTTTAGGTCTAATAGAGTTTGCTTTATAAATCTGACTGCTCTGACATTGGGTGCAAATATATTTATGATTGTTCTGCCTTCTTGATGGATCAATCCTTTTATAATTATGTTCTGGCCCTCATTATCTCTTTTTATGGTTTTTAGTTTAAAGTCTATTTTATCAGGTATAAGAATAGCGACTCCAGCTCATTTTTCATTTCCGTTTGCATGGTAAATCTTTTCCATCCTTTCACTATTAGTCTATGTGAGTCTTTATAGGTGAGGTGGGTCTCTTGAAGGCAGCATATACTGGGGTCCTCCTTTCTAATCCAGTCTGTGTCTTTTGATTGTGGAATTAATCCTTTTATATTAAGACTTGTTGTTGAAAAGTGTTGATTTACTCTTAGCAATTTATTGGTATTTTTTTTTTTTGCATGTCTTAAATGTCTTGTGTTCCTTTCTTTCTGATTTAAGGTTTGTGTTCTGTATTTGTTAGTTCCTTGGGTTGTAGGTAAACTTTCTTTTTTCTCCTCACTGTTGCCATTTTTATTTTAGTAGTGGTTTTGATTTTTCTTGAATTTTTATGGCAGCAGTAGTTATTTTTCAGGTACCAAACCCAGTACTCCCTTGAGAATTTCCTGTAAGAGTGGTCGTGTGGTAGTGAACTCCCACAGTTTTTGTTAGTCTGAGAAATATACTATTTGCCCTTCATTTTGGAAGGATAGCCTTGCAGCATAGAGTATTCTTGGCTGGCAATCTCTGTCTTTTAGTATTTTGAATATATCATCCCATTCTTTCTGGCTTTTAGGGTTTGTGATGAAAAGTCTGATGTTAGTCTGATTGCGGCTCCCTTAAAGGTGATTTGAAGTTTCTCTCCTGCAGCTTTTAAGATTCTTTGTCTTTGAGTTTTGCCAATTTTTTTTTTTTCTTTTTTGCCAATTTGACTATAATATGTCTTGGAGAAGACCTTTCTGGGTTGAATACGTTTGGGGATCTTTGAGCTTCCTGAATCTGAAGATCTGTGTCTTTTCCTATACGTGGGAAATTTTCAGCCACTATTTTGTTGAATGTGTTTTCAATGCAATCTCCTTTTTCCTCCCCTTCTGGAATACTCATGACTCAGATATTTGAGCGTTTAAGGTTTTCTGATATCTCTCTTCTATTTTCTTCAATGTTTGTAATTCTTTCTTCTTCCTTTTTTTTGTCTGCCTGTGTTATTTCAAACAGCCCATCTTGAAAGTCAGAAGTTCTCTCTTCTGTCTGGTGGTTAAATTCTCTGTTGTGTTTTTTATTTCGTTTAATGAATTCTTCAGCTCGGCAAGCTCTGCTGCATTCTTTCTCAGGGCATTGATTTCCTTGTACATTTCATCTTTCATGTCCTGTATACTTTTCCTCATTTCATTATGTTGTCTCGCTGTTTTATTGTATCTCATTTAATTTCCTTAGAATTATCATTCAAAATTCCTTGTCAGACATTTCAAGGGCTTCTTGTTCTATAGGATCTAGATCCTGAGAGTTATTACCCTGTGGTGGTGTACTTTCTTGATTTTTCATATATCTGGTATCTTTCCTTTGATGTTTAGTCATTGTGGCAGGGGATTTCAAAGTCCACTGATTTGACACTATTGTCTGGCTAGGATGCTGCTGGGGCTGCCAATTTTATATGGCTGCCTCAGTATCTGCTCAGTTGCCCACTAGTGCCTCAGTTACGTGGCCACCTCAGAACTTGGGCCTCTCAGGGGATGCACCTCTCTGGTCAGCATGCACTTGGCCGGGCTGGGAATGGAGTCAGGCAGTTGTGGCAAGGCTTACCTGCTGGGCTGCCTGCTGGCACCACAGGGCGTGTTGTCTCTGAGGATCATGGGCCTCTCTGGCTGGGTGCCTCTCTGATCAGCATGCACTTGGTGGGGCTAGGGATGGAGTTGGGCAGCATCGGCTAGGTCCACCTGCTGGGTCACACGCTGGCACCACAGGCACGTGGTCCCCGCAGATCTCGGCACCTCTCCAATTGAAGTGCACTGAGTGGGGCTGTGGATGGAGTCAGGCGGCGGCAAGGAGGCCCACCTGCTGGGTCATGCAGTGGCACCACAGGGCACACAGTCTGATAATCTCCAATTTTTAGTGAAAGGGCTACAATTAATTTTGAAATATTTTGTTGAAGTCCTCATCATATTGTCAAAAATATCTCTAAGGAAGATTTTTTTTAAAAAATCTAAGATTTTAGTAATTAGATGACAAACTTCAATTAACTAAAAAGTTCACTTAGCCCCAAATGGAATCACTTCCTTCCTTTTGGGTTTGATATTATGGACTATTTCATGTTTCCTAGTTTTAGCTGAGAAATGATGCAGGATAATATCATTACATATGTTAGATAAAGTGCATTAAAGGAATATTCTGTGAAATAGCAGCACCCCTGGAAGCAATGTCAGTAGTTTAGAAATGCTTTAGTCCTCATATCTTTGTCTTCCACACATAGCAAACAAAAATGTCAAAGCATTTTTTTTTTTCCTTTTTGTCTTTTTTACTGACAGGTAACGGGATCACAATCCTCGGTGTCACGCCCGTAACGGGGACGGGCAACGGAATTGCAACCCTCGGTGTTACGCCCGCACCGCGCTCAGCCAGTGAGCGGGAACCGGTCTCCACATGGAATCCTAACCCTCGGCGGGAGCGCCACCACGCTCCCAAGCGGTGCACTCTCCAGTGCGCCACCGGGCCGGCCCAATGTCAAAGCCTTTTAAAACTATCCTCTTTGTTTATTTTTGCCAAATGGCATGTGGTTTGTATCCTTCTTTCTCTGATATGGTAGATGCTATAGAATCATTTAGTGATATTTCTACATGCTTTCTAGTGCAACCCTCTCTTTCTATAAATGAGGAAAAAGATCCAGAGAGCTCAGGATATGTTTTCATGCTTTTACCATTAATATGGTCAACTCTGGAGCTCAAATGTAAATGCTCCATTTCAAGTCTATTTTTTTTTTTCTCTTTGAATGTTATTCTAAGAGAAACTTAAGTCTTTGAAAAAGTAGATCAAGGTGATATGGGTCCACAAAGTTAAGATAACCATAGAAGCAGACTCTTTGTTTTCTCTGGAATAAGAGCTTCGTTCCTCTGAATTGGATGAAGAACTTTTCACGTACTGAAGATGAGACTGGACTAGACTTCTTGGTTTTATTCAATTCAAGGCTACATCTCTGAAGGGGCATAACTAGCCAGACTTTTTATTGATTCTTTCACCTTGCAAAGACCAGAGTTTCTAATTTAAAATGCAAAATCACTTATAATAATAAAGCTAAATCATCAGGCACTTCATATGTGTCCTGAGTTATTTTCATGCATTAACTCATTTAATCATCCCAATTGGGGCTATTATTACTCCCTTTTTGTAGATGAGGAAACTGAGGCATAGTAAGGAGATTAAATAATTTGACTAAGATCATGCCACTACTGTAAAGACAAACAAATTCATATTCAGTCAGGCAGTCTTCAAAGGTCACACATATTAATCACTACCCCAAACTACCACTTAAGGGCTTATGGATGAGTATTTATTAGACACACTACAGCTAGCAGATAAATTTTATATTTTAATAGGGAAAAACTCTAATTAAACTAAGTATTACAGGAAGGAAAATAAATATGCTTTATTCAAATAAAGTCTTTGTCTCTTTATTCAGCTGTAAATTCATTCAACCAACACTGGAAAAATTAGCAATGACTAAAATAAACAAAACTTACCCTAGTGGGGCCTAACACACAGAAACTAAACAAATAAGAATGCATGCCATGTGGTGAGAGGTACCATGAAAGAGGGGGTCAATTTTACTTGAGTAATTAGGAAAGTCACATCTGTATTTGAAATATCCTTGTTACTTAATAAATCTCGATTGAAAGGTGTATTAATAACAGTGTCTAATATTTACCACTACTCCAATCCACCAACTACTTTAGTTTCATATAGCCATGTCAGACTTACCTGCTTGCCTAAAGATGGTAGTGTCTTATGCTTCCTTGAATTGGAAACACTTCCTCTTTGGGCAAACTCTGTCATTTAGTGCTGCTGACTGTAGACCTATGGTCACATATTGTCTCAAGATCTTCATCTATTATACAGTTATTGTTAAAATTCCAGTTCCCTCATGGTTCACCTACCCTTTCAGCTTCTTTCTGTTGTTTCTTAGTGGGCAGGGTGGTGACTCACAGGAACCTCTTAATCACCCATATACAAAAAAATGACCCAAGTCAGGAATGCACTTTAAAGGAAAATGAAGGAATTTGTCCTATATCCTGATAGGAATTTGAGTTACACTAGTGTATGTATTTGTTAAAATTTAGGAAGTGTGCACTTAAAATTTATGTACTTCATTGTGTGTGACTTTTACATAAAAACAAAAATTAACTGCAAAAAATAAGGTTATTTATGCTGAAATTTTTAGAGGAAAATTGTACAAAAGTCTGCAATTTACTTTGCAATGTCTCAATGAATAAGATGAGCTAATGGATGGATAAGGGTATAAGCAGATGATAAATGTAGTCAAATGTTAATGGTACAATCCATGGAGGTGTATAAAGGTGTCAACCGTAAGGTATTCTGACTTTATACTAAATTTGAAAGTTTTCATAACAAAATGTTGGAGGGGGTTGCTAATCCATGGAAAGTTAGTGCATGATCTCAGGGATATTTTACCTTGGTGTAACCATAAGGGTTAAGGGCCTCATGGTCAGAATTCATGGGGTCCATGCACTGGGATTGGAAAAATCCCCACAACTATATTTTCATGATATGCAACTGAAATTTGGTATTTTCGATAATTATGAATTTAGGCAACATATCACAGTAGTTTTCGCAGTACTTGTGAGATTTTCACCAGTAGAAATAACTTAGACATCACACTACAATTGTTTAATATAACCTGAATTACTGATTATATTGATCACTATTTTGAAATCATAGGAATTTCAGATTCACCACTAGTTATTATTTAATGTCTTAATTAAAAGGAAATATATTTCGATATCATAATTTGTTTTAAGTTACTATGATAACTGTAGTTTAATATAATTGTTTTCCTCTGCAATTCCATGTACTATGTTTTATGTATTTAAAAACACTATTTTGAGAAGAAATCCATAGGCACCAGACTGTCTGTATGGCACAGGTGAAAATGTTAAAATCCCAATAGATCCTCTACCATGCTCTTCTATCATTTCTGTGCCATGTCAAATGTGGCACCATGTAGGATGTGGGACTTCTATGGAAGATTTGCAACATCTCTCAGTCTAGGCCTGGAAATGACCATCCTAAGCCCTAAAGACCTACCACCTTATTGTTCAAACCCAATAGTATGATTGGACACAGATCTTTTCACTTTGTCACTTTCTGTCTCTTGTCCCCATGCAGTACTTGGGAGGAATACTTATACGAGGGGTCTTCACAAAGTTCATGGAGAGGTTTATGTTATCTTGTAATTCTATTTTTCTTTTTTTTTTTTCCTTTTTGTCTTTTTTCATGTCCGGCAACAGACTGCAACCCTCAGTATCATGCCCATACCGGACCGGGACCAGCAACGGGATCGCAACCCTCAGTGCTGCGCCCGCCCCTCGCTCAGCCAGTGAGTGGGAACCGGTCTGTATGTGGGATCCGAACCCTCGGCGGGAGCGCCACCACACTCCCAAGCGGCGCACTGTAGCAGTGCACCACTGGGCCGGCCCTTGTAATTCTATTTTTCCACAAACTTTTTGAAGTACCCATATACTAAAAAAATGATTTATCTAAAATTGAAATTTAACTGGGCATCTCGTATTTCACCTGGTCACCTTAGGTATTAGTCCGTTTCTGTTGACTATAACAAAATACATGCAACTGGGCAATTTGTAAAGAAAACAAAATTTATTGCTTACAGTTTCAGAGGCTGGGAAGTCCAAAGTCCAGGAAACATATCTGGTGGAGACCTTGTTGGTGGTGATGGTTACGTAGGAGTCTACCATGGCAGAATGGTGGAGCAGAGAGAGTGTATTAGTTTGTTTATGTTGCTTATATTAAAATATCTGAAACTTGGTAATTTATAAGAAATGATATTTATTGCTTATAGTTTCAGAGGCTGAGAAGTCCACAGTCCAGGGAACACATCTGGTGTGGTGTCTCTATAGTAATGTAGGGTCTCACATCGCAGAATGGTGGAGCAGACAGAGAAAGAGATAGACTCTCATGAGGTCTCCTTTTAAAGCCCTCAGAACCATGCCCATGACCACCATTATTAATCCATTCATTAGGGCATGGTCCTGGAATCTAATCACCTCTGCAAGGCTCCACCTTTCAATTACCAAAATAAAATTTCCCACCCTCTTAACAGTCACAGTGGGGATCAAGCATCTAACACATAAAACATGGGGGACACAATTCAATCCATATCAGAGAGACTAACCACCTCACTCACTCTCCTTTTAAAGCCACCAGAACCAGTCCCATTATTCCAAGCATTGATCAATCCATTCATGAGGATACAGTCTTCACAATCCAATTACCTTTCAAGATCCCACCTTTCAACTACCACAACAGAATTTCCCAACCTTTTGATACTGTCACAGTGAGGGTTAAGTTTCTAATACATGGACTGTGGGGGTCACAAGTCAATCCACTGCACTTTAGTCATAGGACTCAGAAATTTCTCCATGGGTATTGAAGCCAAAATATGCAAACCTGATCAGGTGACATCAACATGCAAATAGGACCAGGTGGATTTGAATCTGGCAACTAAAATTCAAAATCTCCCACCAGCTAGGTGTACAGATTTGTACCGGTAGTCATTCTTTTAAATGCACAATTACTTCATTATGTGGATTCAATGTGGATTGAATTTCATGGACCTTACTCATTACAATATGATAAAACTTTGCTGTTACTAAGTACTTTATATTCATTCTTTCATATAAACGTCATGAGACTTCAGAGAGTGGGCAAGATTCCCCAGCTTAGAGAGGGGCTATGCGAGTCTAGAGAAATTAATAAACTTGATTGTCACAGGCAAGAATTTTACCTAAGTCCGTCTGATTCATGCTTTTTCTGCACACTACATTGCTTCTCATGTCATGCCAGAAATGCCAAAAGTAGAGGACATTATGCTAGATGTGGTAGAAAATTTAATATTTTAAGGGAGGGAAATAACAGAACAGAGTTTAAAAATATTTCCAATTGCATAGTTCCACTGGAAGTAGAAGCAATAAAGATAAAACTGTCTCTTTTGTTTAAACATCAAATCAGATTGTATTCACAAAGTGATGTTTTTACCGCTAGCACAAGAAAATGCTATGAGAGATGTGATAAAAATCAACAAAGGTAAAAATGTGTACAAGTATGTTTTTAAATTAAATGTGATTAAATTATCAAAAGCCCCTACACAATAAAAGAGGATGGATAATCCTAATATTTGGCATTCAAAATAATGACAGAGAAGAAAGCCGATGATTACAATCAGAAAGCAAATAATACTCAAAAAGTAAGTAAGTGCAGAATATGTTATTTACTAATAAAAAATTATTCTGAATGGCTATATATGCAATGTCTTCCTTGTATATTAGAAAATATGAGCTGTCTCCTCTTGTGTATGTCCCTGAGAAAAAACAAAACCACGGGTGACCTTGAAGTGGATGAGATGTTAGAAAACAAAGGAAAATTATGCTTGCTGAGTAGAATGACAATAACTTTAAACTTTTAATTGTATTATGGTATTACGGAAAACACATTACTTTTATTTAAAGTAGGAAAACATTTCTAGAGACTAAAGGAGTTTTCCAAAAATATACTATGCAATTCCAGACAATTATTAAAGGAGTATCTTTATTGTGTACAATATTACTGCTTTTGTAAAGATTGGGTATTGACTGGTCTGTGTGTGTGTGTATGTGTGTGCATGAGACAAAGAGAGAGATTAAATATTTTAAATAAATTAGCAGAGGTCTAAAACCCACTTATATCTGTTCAATAACATATTATTTTAAAATGTGAATAAACACCTAATAATTTTACTGTATAGATTTTGAAACTTAAAAACTGCCTTTTAAAGTGCAGAACAACTCTTTATAGCAAAACAAGATTTTACAGTATTGTTTTTCTTTTTGCTAATTCATGTATGCCTTTTGTGTAGCATTCATTTTAATTTATACATATTCATCGTTGTAGCATAAATAATTTGAATAAAACCATTAAGACAGTTCATGGAATGGGGCAAGCTCTAGTTATATATTACAACTATGTGATAACCATTATTATTGTAGTTATATACGATTTATTGTAGAGGTGTGAGTAAACAACCATACGGCCTTATTTTTTATGTATAACACCCTCCCCCAAATTCTGAATGTTGGAATTTTCATAGCAGTTGTTTCCATATTTGTTCTGCTAGTTGACTCTTGATGTGCAAGCATTTTCTTAGGTTCTAGATATGGAAAAGGCCAAAAAAAGATTTAAATGAAAAATAGTTAATCCATCAACTGACTGATTCTTCTCCAGGATGTTAAGTAAGTATTTCACCCTTAAAATGTTCTATAAGCTGACTTGTCAAGAAGTTCTTTCTTCATCACTGAAACCTCTGACTGGATATTCATCTACTTCTCCAAATACTACTTTGCCAACAAGTGGCCTGTGTGGAGCATTAGAGATACAGCCTGAAAAGTCACAGGTAGTTTAATTAAACCTTTATATATTTGACTCCAAATTTTCAAAAACTCATTGAAAATACTTGACTTTTGCATTCTGTGACATAGACTCTGAAGTTTCACATTATGGATTTATTTATTTATTTATATTTTTTAAATTTTATTTTATTTGTCAATATACAATGTGGTTGATTATTGTGGCCCATCACCGAAACCTCCCTCCCTCCTCCCTATCCCCCCCCCCCCACAACCTCTTATCTGTTTGCTTGTTGTATCGACTTCAAGGAATTGTAGTTTTTAAGACAGGTTATACATTGGAATCACAAGAAAGAAATTTGCCTGAATTTCTCCCTGACTTACAAAAAAACCCAAAACAAACAAACAAACAAAAAACAGGGATTTGACCATGGTAAAAACTCCACAGGTGTATCAGGTATGTACCCATGATTGAAAGATGACTCTAGACTTGTATTTTTTTGTTCTGTTTCATCCTTTATCTCCCTATCCCCCAACATTTGACCTTTAACTTTAGACACAGGCTCTATGTTTAATATCCCTGAGTTTAGATGGGATACCATTTACTTGTTTGGGCCTTAGTTAAATTATTTGGTTAATTTATTTGGGTTTCAGTTTCTACTTTCTTTCCGTGAGTAACACCTGTATGTCATTCTTCCAACTTTCAGTTCCCCATCCTCAAAAAATTTTTTTTGTTCTTTAGAGTATTTTGCTGCATCTCAAAATACAATAATCCCCTGGGTGTTCTATGGTCTCAAAATTTGCAAAACAGACAAACAAAAGCCTGTTGTTAGTTTTGAGAGTTTTGTTATTTTTTATTTGTATTATTATTTATAATTAAGCATTCTATAAATGTGAAAGGATATCACAGATAATATCTTATAAATTAAATACTATTTATCAGTCCTTACAGCCAGTAAGCTTCGCAATATTGCTAATTAATGCTAGGTATCATTCCAACATGTAAGAAATTTTAGTGATAAATTCAGGTGGAAGTTTTGAGTCAGAATGCTTGGGACTGGCAAAAGAACTACTACGCTGTTCAGGTGTGACCCTAACACCTTTAAATCCCAAGGCTTGGCTCACATTATTGAATCATTGTTCCAAAGGCATAAAGGCATTCAATATTAAAAACATTAATGTTATTTTTTTTTTTGCCTCCCAGCTAGAACATTTTTCCTACCACTGTACATCATAAGTCATGCTGATAAAGGATGGACAGGTGTAGGCATATTATTTGGTTCACTTATTTCTAGTTAATTACATTTATGGTTGAAATACCAACTGATAATAGGAAAGTGTGATGAATGGCTCTCCCTTAAAATGCTTGGGATATTATAAAAAAATGACTTGCTTTCTGCCAGCCAATTCTCAGCATATTATTTATCCCGTAATATGTTGTCTCCAGAACAAGACATAGATATTTTTCCCTTATAAGAAGGATATGTGATAATGCCTAAAACTAGTGATGACATTCTAAGAAAATATTTGATACAATAAGCACTTTAACATGTAATTTACTTTTAATTTTTCATTTAAGAAAATACATTTAAGATTAAATTTATATATGCATTTTACCTCTAAATTTGGGTGTTATAAAAGTATAGAAAACAGGTCTAGTCAGTAAAATTTATTAACATTGCTAAAAATGATTTTAAATATTAGTGTTTGAAGGTACTGCTATATTTGTTGGGTAGATATATGTATGGAAAATGTAGGAAAATGGTCAGGGCTCCCATGGATTTTCAGAATCTTGCTGAGCAATCGATGTGAATATGTAACTGTGCATGTGCACCCAGGTGTTCCTTGGGTATTGTCTGTGGATGTGCGTGGGCACCTAGGTGTTCCTGGGTTGTCTGACTCACACCAAGGGGTCCTGGGTTATTGTACTTGAGTATAAAGGACAAATGACTCTTATCCACATTGCCCCCCACCCCTGAGATGCCCTGGGGAGGTTCCACAGGGAGGCCACTACTGCAGCTGGAGGATGTTGCTGCCAGGGCTCCCAGGATGCCCCAAGAGGCGGTCACTGCCACCTCTGCAGCCGCCACCACCACCACGGCTGCCACCACCACTGCGGCCACTGCCGCTTCTGGATCTGTAAGCTACTGCTGCTGAGGAAACTGAGGACTGAGCTCATGTTGTCTGCCAACTGCTCCCGGATTCTTTTCCAATTACCTAGCTTGTGGACCTTTGTGTGAGGGGTCTGGTGGCCCAGCCAAACCTATGAGGGGTCTGGTGACCATGTGAGGGGTCTGTGACCCTGTCTGTACAATGGGTTTGAAGGGTCTGCGAGCCCTAGCCCTAGCCTGACAATAGTATTAGCTACGTAGGTAGGATTCTGACAATTGCCCTAGCAATACAGTATATTTTAAAAATCTTCATAATGGTTTCTACAAGAGTAGAATTAAGGTTAATCATAGTATGTATAATTCCTGAAGAATTCGAATGGTCTTTTTGAAGAAAGAACACTAATGAATTTCTGAGAATTGTGAAATACCAGAAGTGAGGAGTGTTGCAGTAGGCAAAATAATTACCACTCCCAAAGATATCCAAGTTTTAATCCCAGAACCTGTCAACATGTGATGTTACATGGTGCAAGGGAATTGAGGCTTCAGGTGGAATTAAAGTTGTTAATCAGCTGACCTTAAGCTAGAAGATTATTCTGTATTATCCAGCAGGGCCCAATGTAATCACAAGGGTGTTCATAAGTGAAAGAGGGAGGCAGAAGAGGAGAGTCAGAAAAGGAAATGTGCCTATGTGAAGCAGGGCCAGAGAGACGCAGGACTGCTTGCTTGGAAGATAGAGGAAACAGACCAAGGGCCAGGTAATATGGGTTGCCTCTAGAATCTGGAAAAGGGTAGGAAACAAGGTTACCCCTAGAGATTCAGGAAGGAACCCTGCTAAAACATTGATTTTAGCCCCATGAGACCTGTGTCAGACATATGACTTAAAGAACCGTAAGATGGTAAATTCCTGTTATTTTTAAGCCGCCAAGTTTGTGATAATTTGTTGCAGCACAATGGAAAATCAATGCAGGAGTGTTATTCTTCAAAAAGATACCATTATTCTGCTCTCTGTTAGCCACTTAGTTAGAAATATGTACAAGAAACTTCATTTTAAGTTTATGCACAAAGGACAAATATTAGTACTTGGACAGACTTGGTACTTATATGAGTGACAGCTATTGGAATAGGACATACCTGTTTTTTTGACAGAAGCAGTAAGCTATATTTTACAGATGTTTCCTAAAAGAACCGGAGACTTCCATTTCTGGGTAGTACAGTATATAGAAATTCTCAAAAACACAATTGCTCCTGTTTTAACAATAGAAACAAGCTGACTAAATTAGACATGCACACTTCTTAAGCCTATTGGGGAGGTGAGAATGCAAATAAATCCAAATAGACTAAATTCCAGAAAGCTCTTTTTAGAAGAAGAGGTACCTGCTCGCTTTCGCCCTGATGGAGCAGTGGTAGGAGAAGATATCTGTCATAGATGGAGTAAAGAAAAAAAAAAGTCAGATTTTTAACAAACTTTTAATGACTATGATTGATATGACATGATGGATTAGAATCCTGAAAAGCTCCAGCCAGAATAAGTCTTCTTTGGCATACCTTCGAGACATTGAGGGTTCAATTCCAGACCACCATATGACACTGTTTGGTAGCATTTTATTCACAATGGAACTTCTTTCCAAATTGGAGTCAAACCTCTCGATTTACTTTTCCCAGATCAATCAGAGAAATCACTATCTATGGCAGCTATAGCCTTACAAAATGTATTTCTGAAATAATAAGACCATAAAATTAAAACTACTCCTTGATCCATGGGCTGCAGAATGGATATTGTATTAGCATGCATGAAAACAATATTCACCTCCTTGCTCATCTTCATCATAGCATGTGGGTGAACAGGTGCATTGTCAATGAGCAATAATATATTTTGAAAGGAATCTTTTTTCTTCCTGAGCAGTAGTCTCAGCAGTAGGCTAAAAATATTCAGTAAACCATGCTGTAAACAGATGTACTGTTATCCAGGCTTTGTTGTTCCATTTATACAGCACAAGCATAGTAGATTTATAGTAAGTCTTGAGGGCCCTAGGATTTGGAGGATGGTAAGTGAGTGCTGACTTCAACTTAAAGTCACTAGGCACATTAGCCACCAATGACTGAGTTGGCCTGTTCTTTGAAGTTTGGAAACCAGGCATTGACTACTTCTCTATCTATGAAAGTACTAGATGGCATCTCTTCCAACAGAAAGTTGTTTTGTCTACATTGAAAATCTGTTGTTTAGTGTAGCTACCTCAATCAATGATCCTAGCTAGATCATCTGGATCACTTGCTGCAGCTTCTACATCAGCACTTGCAAACTTCACTGTGCACTCTCATGTTATGGAGATGGCTTCTTTCCTTAAACCTCATGAACCAACCTCTGCTAGCTTTAAACTTTCCTTCTGCAGCTTCCTCCCCTCTCTAAGCCTTTATAGAAATAGAGAGAGTTATGTCCTTGCTCTGGATTAGGCTTTGGCTTAAGGGAATGCTGTGGTTGGTTTGATCTTCTATCCAGACCCGTAAAACTTTCCCTACATCAGCAGTAACATTGTTTTGCTTTCTTATCATCTGTGTGTTCACTGGTGAGGATGTGCAAGGAGATTAATGTAGTTTTCATGCCTGCTAACACAACATCCATTCTGCAGCCCATGGATCAAGGAGTAATTTTGACTTTCAAATATTATTACATACATTTTGTAAGGTTATAGCTGCCGTAGATAGTGATTCTGCTGATGGACCTGGGCAAAGTAAATTGAAAACCTCTGGAAAGGATTCACTATTCCAGATGCCATTAAGAATATTTGTTATTCAAGGGTGAATGTCAAAATATCAACAGTAACAGGAGTTTGGAAGAAGTTGATTCTAACCCTCATGGACGACTTTGAGGGGCTCAAGACTTCAGTGGCAGATGTAATTGCAGATGTAATAGAAATAGCAAGAGAACTAGAATTAGAAGCATAGCCTTAAGAAGGGACTGAACTGCTGCAATATCATGATAAAACTTTAACAAACAAGGAGTTGTTTCTTCTGGATGAGCAAAGAAACTGTTTTCTTGAGACAAAATCTACTCAGGGTGAAGATGCTATGAACACTGTTGAAATGACAACAAAGGATTTAGAATATCACATAAACTTAGTTCATAAAGAAGGAGCAGGGTTTCAGAAGATTGACTCCAATTTGGGAAGAAGTTCTACTGTGGATAAAACACTATCAAACAATATCATATTCTAGAAATATATTTTTTTTGTAAAAGGAAAAATCAATGTAGCAAACTTCACTGTTGTCTCTTAAGAAATTGCTACAACCACCCCAACCTTCAACAACCACCACCCTGATCAGTCAGCAGTCATTAACATTGAGGAAAAACCCTCCACCAGCAAATAAGATTTTGACTCACTAAAAGCGCAGATGATTATTAGCACTTTTTATCAATCAAGTATTTTTAATCTAGATGTTTACCTGTTTTTGTAGACATAATGCTTTTACACATTTAATAGACTACATTATAGTGTAAAGATAACATATAATAAATAATAATTCATGTGACTTGCTTTATTATGACATTCAATTTATTATATTGGTTTGGAACTTAAACCACAATATCGTCAAGTTATGCCCGTATACCAAAATGCATAAATTGCAAAGTGAATCTCTCCCTTTCTCAGTGATGCACTCAAAAAATCCCACTCTACAAGAGTGATCACCTTTAAAATTTTGGATGCATTCCTTTATGAGCACAAATTGTTAGGATTCTCCTGTAGATAAACAAAAAACAAGCATTTTTTAGTATACCATGTGAGATACAGATTTGCTCTTACACTTCCAGACATATACACAACAGCAAATGATGTCTTTGTTTTGAATTTACTTTACTTTCACAATGAAAGTATGTCTTGATCCCCGAAAGGAAAAGGCTGAGCTAAGCTAGACATCACTGTAGATTTATATATATATTTAAAAAAAAAAAAAAGGCAGAGGCTTTGCCTTTACGGAGTGTGCAATCTAATTATGAAGAACAAGACAAGAAATGACTTTGATACAGGAAAATAAGTCAAATACTATAGAGAAAGAGTTATTTTGAATTACTTTGGAAATTCCAACCTACATATAGTAAGCATTGGCAAATTTAAAAAGTCATGGTTGGAGGCCCTGAGGTGGCTGTGCTGGAACTGGCAGCCACCATGCTGTGGAACTCTCAGTCCAGGCAAGTCCCCGGCCCACAGAAAGGCCCAAGCTGCTGGCCCCACAGGTCATGAGGCAGCTGTTCTATAACCAGCAGTGGCCATGCTGTGGTACCCTCAGCCTAGGTGAGTCCTGGTCCCCAGAGAGGCCTGAGCTTCCAGCCCCACAGGCCCCAAGGCAGCCACACCGAATGGGCAATCCCAATGAATGGGCAGTCACTGTGGGCTCCAGGCCAGATACCAGGTTGGAAAAAGTCGACCGTGAAACTCTCTGCCACAATAACTAAACACCAAAAGAGATACCAGGAATATGAAAAACCAAGAAAGTATGACACAAACAAAGGAAAATAATAATTCTCAAGTTCTAGATCCTATAGAACAGGGAGCCCTTGAAATGACTGACAAGGAATTTCGAGCAAGAATTCTAAGGAAACTAAAAGAGATTCAAGAAAACTCAGATAGCACAAAAAAATTAGAAAACGTATATAGGACCTGAAAAAAGAAATGTACAAAGAAATCAATGCCCTGAAAAAGAAGGTAGCAGAGCTTGTGGAGCTGAAGAGTTCATTCAACAAAATGAAAAACACAACAGAGAGTTTAATCAACAAGCTAGAAAAAGCAGAAGGGAGAATTTCTGAACTTCAAGATGGTCTGTTCAAAAGAATACAGGAGGACAAAAAAAAAAAAAAAAAGGAAAAAATAATTTAAAAAATTGAAGAAAATGTAAGAGAGATAACAGGCAGCTTTATGTGCTCAAATATCCGAATCATATGTATTCCAAAAAGGGAGGGAAAAGGAAATAGCATTGAAAACATATTCAATGAAATAATAGCAGGAAACTTCCCAGGTATACAGAAAGACTCAGACCTTCAGAATGAGGAGGCTCAAAGACCCCCAAACATATTACACCCAAAAAGGTCCTCTCCAAGACATGTTATAGTCAAATTGGCAAAATTCATAGAAGAGAGAATTTTAAAAGCTGCAAGAGAGAAGTGTCAAGTCACCTATAAGGGAGCTCCAATCAGACTAACATCAGACTTTTCACTGGAAACCCTAAAAGCCAGAAAAGAATGGGATGACATATTCACAATACAAACAGACAAAAATTGCCAACCAAGAATACTTTACCCAGCAAGGCTAACATTCAGAAATGAAGGAAAAATAGTATATGTCTCAGACAAACAAAAACAGTGGGAGTTCACTACCACATGAACAGCCTTCAAATAATTCTCAAGGAGGTACTGGGTCTGGTTCCTGAAAAACAACCATCACTACCATGAATACTCAAGAGAAGAAAAATCACACCATTAAAATAAAAATGCTAACAAGAAAGAGATAAAAAAATGTCTGCCATCTCACAAAACCAACAAAGAAGACAAAAAGTAAATCAGAATGAAAGGAACAAAAGATACTGAAGATATCCAAACAAAAATCAACAAAATGCCAGGAGTAAATCAACACCTTTTAGTAATAACTCTTAACATAAAAGGATTAAATTCCCCACTGAAAACACAGAGACTAACTGACTAGATTAAAAGGATGGACATAAATATATGCTGCCTTCGAGAGATTAGCCTCATCTGTGAAGACACACATAGATTGATTGAAAGGATGGAAAAAGATATACCATACAAATAGAAACAAAAAAGAAGCCGGGGCAGCTATTCTTATATCTGATAATACAGACTTTAAAGCAAAAACTATAAAAAGAGATAAAGAAGGCCATTATATAATGATAAATGATCTATCCATCAAGAAGACATAACAATCATAAATATATATGTACTCAACATCAGAACAGCCAGATTTATAAAGCAAACACTATTAGACCTAAAGTATGAGATAGACACCAATACTATAAAAGCAAGAGACCTGAAAACCCCACTCTCAACATTGGACAGATCATCTAGGCCGAAAATCAAAAGAGAAACACAGGATCTAAACAGTACTATAGATCAACTGGGCTAGGCAGATATCAACAGAACATTCCATCCAACAATCTCAGCATATTCATTCTTCTCATAAGCACAGGGAATATTCTCCATGGATACACCACATGTTAGGTCACAAATCAAGTCTCAACAAATTTTAAAATGTTGGAATTATTCCATGTTTTTTTCAGATCACAATGGATTAAAATTAGAAATCAATAACAAATGAAACTCTGGAATTTATACAAACACATGGAAATTAAACAACATTCTACTTAATGACATATAGGTCCAAGAAGAAATTAAACAGGCAGTCAAAAAATTTCTTGAAACTAATGAAAATAATGACACATCATACTAAATCCTTTTGGGAGAGTGCAAAAGCAGCTCGAAGGGGAAAATGTATTACAATAAATGCTTACTTCAGAAGAATGGAGGGATGGCATGTAAACAACCTAACATTTCACCTTAAAGAACTAGAAAAACAAGAAATATCTCAACCCAAAGTTTGTAGAAATAATTGAGATCATAGCAGAACTAAATGAAATAAAAACATGAAAAATGATGCAAAAGGTCAATGAAACAAAAAGTTGGCTTTTTGAAAAGATGAATAAAATTGACAAAACTTTAGAAAGGCTAGAGAAGAAAATAAGAGAGAAGATCCAAATAACAAAAATTAGAAATGAAAAAGGTGACATTACAACTGATGCCTCCAAAATACAAGGAATCATTAGCAACTACTATAAGCAACTATATGGCAACAAATTTGAAAATCTGAAGGAAATGGATAAATTTCTGGACACACACAAAGTACAAAGACTGAGCCAATAAGATATAGAAAATCTGAACAGACCAATAACAATAAAGGTAATTGAAGCTGTCACCAGAAGTCTCCAAACAAAGAAAAGCCCAGGTCTGGATAGGTTCGATGCAGAGTTCTAACAAATCTTCTAAGAGGAATTGATACCAATTCACTAAAAACTATTCCAAAATATTGAAACAGAGGCCATTCTCCCAAACTCATTCTATGAGGCAAAAATTACCCTGATAGTAAAACTTGGCAAAGATAGGACAAAAAAGAAAGCTACAGGCAGATATCCTTGATGAATATAGATGCAAAAGTTCTCAATAAAATACTAGCTATCAGAATAAAGCAACACATACACAAAATTATACAACATGATCAAGTGGGATTCATCCTGGGGATGCAAGTTTGGTTCAATATACACAAATCAATAAATGTGATACACCACATCAATAAAATCAAAGACAGAAACAATATGAACATCTTTACAGATGCTGGAAAAGCATTTGAGAAAATTCAACACTTGTTAATGATAAACTCTCTCTGTGAGTTGGGTATACATGGAAAGTATCTAAACATAATTAAAGCCTTACATGATAAGCCCACTGCCAATATCATCCTAAATGAGGAAAAGGTGATAGCTTTTCCCTTAAATCAGAAAAAAAGACAAAGATGCCCAGTCTCACCACTTCTATTCTACATGGTGTTGAAAGTACTAGCCAGAGCAATCAGAGAAGAGAAGGGAATAAAGGGCTTCCAGATTGGAAAAGATGAAGTCAAACTGTCCCTGTTTGCAGGTGATATGATCCTATGTATCGAGCAGCCTAAAGCCTCTACAAAAAAAAATTCTTAGGCTTAATAAATGATTTCAGAAAAGTTTCAGGATACAAAATCAACAAACAAAAATAAATAGCATTTCTATACTCCAATATTGAATATGCAGGAAAAAAATTCAAGAAATATAGCCATTTGCAATAATCACCCCCCCCAAAAAAAATACTTAGGCATAAAGTTAACCATGAATGTTATAAATCTCTATGACGAGAACTACAAACCACTGTTGAGAGAAATTAAAGCGGACACAAGAAGATGGAAAGATACCCAATGCTCTTGATTGGAATAATTTACATTGTAAAATTGTGCATA
Organism: Galeopterus variegatus; assembly: GCF_000696425.1. Lineage (NCBI taxonomy): Eukaryota > Metazoa > Chordata > Mammalia > Dermoptera > Cynocephalidae > Galeopterus > Galeopterus variegatus. The sequence goes on along the minus strand of NW_007727578.1, from coordinate 157,647 downwards.
CTACCCCAAATGATCTACAGATTCAATGCAAGGCTTATCAAAATTCCAATGACATTTTTCTCAGAAATGGAAAAAAAACTTTCCAGACATTTATATGAAGTAACAAAAGACCACACATAGCAAAAGCAATTCTGAACAAAAAAATAAAAAATAAAGCTGGAGGCATAGCACTACCAGACTTTAAACTATACTACAAAGCTATAATAATCAAAACAGCATGGTATTGGCATAAAACCAGACACATGGATCCAAAAAATAGAATAGAGAATCCAGAAGGCAACCCTTACACCTACAGCCATCTAATCTTTGACAAAGGCACCAAGTCTACCCACTGGGTAAGAGAATGCCTCATTAGCAAATAGTGTTGGGAAAATTGGATCTTTGCATTTAGGAGAATGAAACTAGACCCATACCTCTCACCATATAACAAAATCAAGTCAAAAGGCACTAAAGAATTAAATATACATCTGGAAACAATAAATCTTCTTAAAGAAAACATAGGGGAAACACTCCAGGAAGTAGTAGTGTGTACAGACTTCATGAATATGACCCCTAAAGCACAGGCAACCAAAGGAAAAGTAAACAAATGGGATTATATCAAACTAAAAAGCTTCAGCACAGCAATATAAATAATTCACAAAGTGAAAAGTCAACCAACATGTTGGGAGAAAATATTTGCAAAATATGCATCTGACTGAGGATTAATATCCAGAAAATACAAGGAACTCAAATAATTTAACAGCAACAAAACAAGTAACCCAATTAAAAATGGGCAAAGGAGCTGAATAGGTAATTCTTAAAGGAAGGTATGAATGGCCAACAGACATGTGAAAAAAATCCTCAGAAAATACAAATCTAAACCACTTTGAGATACCATCTCAATCTAGTTAGGATGGCTAAAATCCAAAAGACTGAGAGTGATAAGTACTGATGAGGTTGCAGAGAAAAAAGGAACCCTCTTACACTGTTAGTGGGAGTTCATAATGGTGCAGCCTTTATGGAAAATGGTATGGAAGATCTTTAAACAATGACAGATAGATCTACTATATGACCCAGGTATTCCACTGCCTGGAATATTCCCAGTGGAATGGAAATCATTATGTTGAAGGGATGCCTGTACTCCCATATTTATTGCAGTCCTATTTATAATAGCCAAGAGTTGGAATCAGCCCAAATGTCCATCATCAGATGAGTGGATTAGGAAAATATTGTATAGCTACACAATGTGATACTACTCTGCTATAAAAAAGAATGAAATACTACTATTCACAGTAACATTGATGGACTTAGAGAAAACTATATTAAGTGAAATAAGCCAGGTACAGAAAGAGAAATTCCACATGTTCTTACTTATTTGTGGGAGCTAAAAATAAATCAATAAATATGCAAAAAATAAATAGGGGTATGGAAGAAGACACAGCAATCACATTAATTTCTTGAATGTGTTAAGTCAAATGAATAGATATGATGCTGATCGGGGGAGGGAGGGGCAAAGAGGTATTGTTAAAGGGACAAGAAAATTAACTACATTGTATATTGATAAATTAAAAAAAATAAAAAGTCATGTTTGCCTTTACAATTGGAAAGTGCTGATATCTAATAACAAAGTGAGTGCAGTATGCTTTGGGGATTGGTAAATTCCATTGAGCAATGCTGACTCTCCAAGCATAGGCACATGTATGAGTGGTCAACCACCTATCACTTGGTTGCCATGAAGCTGCTTATACCTCTACATTAACTTGGCTGACAAATCAGTACTCTTACTCACAAAAATATCTAAAGATCTTTGTGATTCATATGGCCTTGCCTGAAATATCTAGTTTGCTTTTGTGTAATTTTGTAGTTTGTCTAGGCTGTATGAGAAAAACATTGCACAAAATGAGAGCCTCATCTCTAATTCCTCCAGCATGATAAATTATCAACTTCATCCTCTCTTCTTGGTACTGTTAATATATGACAAAGTATCACAAAATTTATTTATTTATTTGTTTATTTTTATTAAGAATATTCATGTGATACAAAGCTAATTGTCACCCCTAGTGCCAATGATATAAGGGTCAGTTTCATACTGGGAGGACACCCATTTCCAGAAATTACTTCTGCACCCCCTGGCCCCATCAAATTATCCCCCAACCTCCCTCTCCCTCCCCTTCCCCCCCCACACTCCACTTTGTAGCCCTAGGAATGTTCCCTCCCTCTGTAAGACCAATGCACTACTGTGGTCTTTCTTTCCTTCCTTCTTTCTCTCTTAGCTCCCACATATTAGTGAGCAAATCTGGTATTTATCCCTCTGTGCTTTGCTTATTTCACTCAACATAAATTTCTCCAGGTTCATCCATGTTGTTGCAAATGGGAGTATTTCATTCTTTTTTATGGCAGAGTAGTATTCCAAGGTGTATATATACCACAGTTTACTTATCCAATCATCCATCAATTTGGCAGCTTAAAATGATCATAATAAAATGCTTACGGATTCTGCGGTCAGGGATTCAGAAAGAGTGCAGTGAGAATGGCTTGTCTAGTCTGTATTCCAAAATGTCCAGAGCCTCACTGAGGAAGACTCCACAGTGGAGATAAGTCGATTGCTGGGGTCTGAAATTATCTGTATGTGCTTTTGCTACCGTTTTTGGTGCTTGATGCTAGCTGTCAGCTGGGACTTCAGCTGTGTTTGTTGATCAAGACACCTAAACAAGACCTCTCCATGTCTGCAGGGCTTCCTCAGTGCATGCTGAACTCAGAGTAGTCAGATTTCTTAATGACAGTTCAAGGCTCCAAAAGTAAATGTCCCACTGAACATAGCAGAATCAGCATTGTCTTTAATTACCTAGTCTGAGAAGTCATGAAGTGTCAAATTCACCACATTCTATTGTTTATGAGTGAGCTATTATGTCCAGTACAGATTCAAGGCAATGGGACTTAACATATATCTCATTTCCCGATGGGAGAAATGTCAATAAATTTGTGAACGTCTTACAAAGACAAATTAGGAAAGCTTTTCATTTCAATGAGAAAAACAATTTGAACAGCAAGCTGTCTCCCGAGTAAGTTATATTTTGTAACAAAGGAAGTAAATGGAAAAGACATATGCTGTAGTATAGCAGTCTTAGTTCAACTACTGTGAAAGCATTTCTGCAGATATTACATCAGCCAAAGCAAATTCTTACTGAGGGAGATATATATGTTATAAAACCATGTCTCCTCCCTCTGTCAATACCAGTGAGAATTTGGCAGCCATTGCTAAGTTATCTAACATCATTGATTGTGACATGTTGATGTGTAAAGTTTGGGAAAGATTAAAAATCTGAATTTAAAATTGTTTTAATGTGATAATAGTTTATTTTGGTAGCTATAGAGAGCTGTGGAAATTACAATTGTCTCAGAATGTAAATTTGCCAATTCTAGAATTTTTATGGTTTTGCTTTATTGTGCTTTGTTTCTGGGACTCTTAGAGTGCCAGAAAATATTCTATGTCTTGTGATTTATAAAAATAATGTATAATGATGGTGTGTGCCCACAAAAGCCATACAGTTTATGAGGAAGGAAAAGAAATACATAAAAACCTGTCTATAAACAAAGATGAGGTGAGATAACGAAGGGTTCATTGGAGATAAGATATTTTCATTGAGCTTCCTTAAAGATGCTAAAGTTTCTTAAATTAACACAATTGTAGATCAAAAATAACGAAATAATTCATTTTTTATGTCAAGAATAATAAACAGATATCAAATAACCGAATTCTCCAAGAACTAAAACTTTCCCACTTTCAGCGACCAGGTTAAGAATTTCTCTAAATTATATTAGATGGTTTATATTATCTTTAAATTAACTTGCGATATAATTTAAACTTTTTAGAGATAAGTTTACTATTAAGTAAATCAATTATTACATTGTGTTTTAAATTCTGGTGCCCCCTCAGAAACAGAAGTCATGGGATTACCTCCCTCTTTCTGCCTCTCTCTGCCTCTCCCCACCCTCCTCTCTCTCTCCCTGCGTATACATATTTCTTTCCTGAATCATTTGAAAGTAAGTTGTGAGGGGTCTTCAAAAAGTGCATGGAAAGATTAGTATTACCTTTTAATTCCATTCTCCACAAGCTTTTGGAAGTACCTTCATATATCAGCATAGATAGCCTAAGAACAAAATATATAACCATAATATCATTAAGAAAAACACCCAAATTGATGTAGCAATATTACAATATTTACTTTCCCCAATATTCCAAATAATTCTATACTTTAAAAAAAATCCAGAATTCTGAACTGCATTTACTTTTCATGTTCTAAGATGTCATTTAATCATGATATTGAAATATTGAAAGCACCCAGGTCACTAGTTTTATAGAATGCAGTACCATCAGATTACTCTAATTGTTCCCACATGATTAGATTCAGAATAAACATGTTTAGTAAGATTTCTATAGAGATGAGGAGTGCTTCTTTTGCATCACATAATGGAGACACATAATGTCAATTTGCCCCATTACTGGGGATAACTTAGTTAAGTTGGTGTCCTCCATATTACCATTTTGATAGCTACCCTTTTCTTTCGCAGTTATACATAATCACTGGGGTGACAGATTTCAATGAAGTGGATATTTAGGTCCCTAAGAACTGTCACCCAGTGGTTTTAGCATCAATTGATGATCCCTCCCTAAATCAATAATCATTTTGTTAATTTCTAATTGTAACTTTCTAATTGTTTTATTTCATCTATTTTTAGCTCTCTTTCTTCTGTAAAGAACTTTCACTTCCTTCACTGTTCACTCTTTTTGAGTATTAGTTAGGACTCAATGGATTTTCCTCCACTTGTCTATGTTATAGCTTTTATTGTAATTATCCTTTTAAAAAAATATTTTATTTTATTTTTGACAGTTTTTTAATGAAACAATTGATTATACATATTTGTGGGATATAGATTTTGATATCAATACCTGTGTACATTATGTGGTGACCAAATCAGGGTAATTAGTATACTCATGTTTATAAAATGTAATTAATATTTGTGACTCTTTACAAATTTCTCACTAACATCCCTTCCCCCTCCCCCTTTCCCACCTCTAACAACCACAGTTCTCTTCTCTTTTTTTTTGAAGTTCAAAGCATTATTGTGATTGCTGTTTGTTTATTTATTTCTTTTCTTTTTTTTTTTTTTTTTTTTGAAGTTCAAAGCATTTTTGTGTTTTCTTTTTTTTTTTTTATTGTTTTTTTTTTTTTTTTTTTTTTTTTTTTTTTTTTTTTTTTTTTTGCTCCAACTTATGAGTGAGGACATGCAGCATTTCTGTTTCTGTGCCTGGCTTATTTCACTTAACAAATTTTTTTCAACGTTCATCCATGTTGCTGCAAATGGCAGAATTTCATTCTTTTTATGGCCAGGTAGTATTTTTTATCCAGTCATCTGTCGATAGACATTTAGGTTGGCTTCAACTCCTGGTTACTTTAAATAGAGCTGTGATAAACATGGAAGTGCAGGTATCCCTTCAACACGATGACTTCCATTCCTTTGGGTATATACTCAGCACTGGGAATACTAGATTATATCGTAGTTTTACATGTAGTTGTTTGAGGAACCTCCATAGTATTTTGCATAATGGCTGCACTAATTTACAGCCCCACCAATGGTGTAGGAGCATTCCTTTTTCTCAGCATCCTTGCCAGTATTTGTTATTCTCTGTCTTTTTGGTAATAGCAATAAGACATATATGACAAACTCACTGCCAATTTTGCATGTTATAATAGGAACAAGACAAGGACGCCCACTACAACCACTCCTATTTAACATAGTATTCGAAGTACTCACCAGAGTAATCAGGTAAGAGAAATAAATAAAGGGCATTCAGATTGGAAAAGACAAAGTAAAACTGTCCCTGTTTGCAGATGACATGATCCTACATGCCGAAAAACTAAAGATTCTACAAAAACCCAAAAAGCTCTCAGAACTGATGAACAATTTCATTAAGGTTGCAGGATACAAAATCAACATGCAAATATCAGTAGCATTTTTATACTCCAATAATGAACTAGCAGGAAAAGAAATCAAGAAAGCAAGCCCATTTACAATAGACAGCAAAAAAGTAGAATACCTAGGAATTAATTTAACCAAGGAGATGAAAGATCTCTACAATGAGACCTTCAAATCACTGCTGAAAGAAATAAAAGAGGACACAAAAAGATGGAAAGACATTCCGTGTCCTTGGATTGGAAGAATTCACATTGTAAAAATGTCCTTACTACCCAAAGCGATCTACAATTTCATTAAAATCCCCATCAAAATACCAATGACAATCTTCACAGAAATAAAAAATACAACCCAAACATTCATATGGAATACCAAAAGACCCCAAATAGCCAAAGCAACCCTGAGCAAAAAAAAAAAAAAAAATACTGGAAGCATAACACCCCCTGACTTCAAATTATACTACAAAGCTATAGTAACCAAAACAGCTTGGTACTGGCATAAAAACAGACACATGGACCAATGGAACAGAATAGAAAACCCAGAAATCAACCCTCATACTTACAGGCAACTGATCTTTGACAAAAGCAAAAAGAACATACACTGGGGAAAAGATTGCCTCTTCAATAAATAGTGCTGGGAAAACTGGACATCCATATGCAGAAGAATTAAACTAGATCATTCATCTCACTGTATACCAAAATCAACTTACAATGGATTAAAGACAAATATAAGACCTGAAGCTATATATCTTCCAAAAGAAAACAGAGAGGAAACAGTTCAGGATGTAGGACAGGGCAAAGACTTTATGCATAAGACTTCAAAAACATAAACAAAAGAAAAAATATACAAATAGTATTATATCAAACTAAAAACTTCTGCACAGCAAAAGAAACAATCGACAGAGTGAAAAGACAACCCACAGAATGGGAGAAAATATGTTCAAACTATGCATCAAACAAGGGATTAATATCCAGAATAAACAAGGAACTTGAACAACTTAACGGTAAGCAAACATGTAACGTGATTTAAAAATGGGCAAAGGAGCTGAATAAGCATTTCTCAAGGAAGACGTCACTTTCCTTTTTGATGCTCAGTTGAACCAAATTTGGTCAGTTGAAGTCCTCTCAAGTTGACATGTCCCCACTGATATTTGAGTAAGTCTTTGGCAAAATGTTTCAGGCTCACTTAATTTTTTCCATATTCAGACCTAGAAACAGTCTTTTATCCAAGGAGCCCTAGTTCTTTTTGGTGAATACTGGTATTTAGAAACAAATACTTGGGTGTTAAATGTTGTGACAGTAATTGATTTATTGCCTCTCAGTTCCAGTTGCACAGTTCAATATATACTCTGTGGTAATACACAAAATTCCTTTAAGTATTCCTTCTATAAAGTGAGAATGATGTTAAACTTTCTCAATAGAAAAAACAGCAGTGTCACTGCAGGATGAAAGGATCCTCCTGTGGCATGGTGGAACAGTAATATGGGTGGGAGAATACAGGGTGGAACTCTGTGCCATTCATGTACACAGAGTGTGCGGTCCTAGGCAAACTTCTATGTATCCTTGGCCTAGCAAAACTGGTGCCTCGAAGGCTTCGTCCTTACACCAGCTGATTAACCTCTGCAAGCCTCGCGCTGCTCACCTGTGCCCCAGAGGACTTTAACTTCCTCCACTCACACACACCACAGGTTGTCAATTGTCTGCCCTTGGCCTGTACTCTGAAGGGTTGCTTTCTGCTTATTCAGTTGATTGCAGACCAGCTCTGGCCTGGGCAAAATAGGTAACTTCTCTGCTGCCTAGTGGACTGAACTACCTTTTCATCAAGGAGGTCTGAAACCCAGCCTTGAGGCAGGGACCCCTTCCAAAATTTTCCTTCCTTGGCTACTCTCCTTCAGCCAAAGGGCACCATATAGAGTTTCTGTACATCTTACAGTCACTCTATTATCACTGTTTAATAATTCTATTTTTTAGTAAACTTCACTTCTTATACCCACACTGTGGTTTCTACATCCTAATTGGGCTTAGACTGTACAAGGTGCACACTGAAATGAGTGTGATTGTTTCTAGGCTCAAAGAAATTATGATCAGTGGGGAAATAGAACATATACATAAAGAATTCACAATGATATCTCTAATTGAGATGTTATCCCACAGTCTGTTTCTCACTTTCCCCCTCTTTATAGTTTTATTTCCCTTTCCTACAATGAGAAACATGGCTCATAATAACATCAATATATTAATCACTTGCACTGATATGAATAGGGTATTACATTATCCTATTATACACACAATATAGTTTAGAATCACTATGCCAATATTACTACCAACAACAAAATTACTATGTAAGATTCAATATTTATTTGTAGATATTTATCCTTAAAATATATCCGCTATGTATTTAGTCATAATCCTGAGTACAAAAAAATAATTTATTTTGTTTTTTTCTGTCTAGTTATATACTCAGTCTGATATAGATTTTATGATCGTTTATCTATGTTTTCATCTTTAGGGTCTGTTTAATTATTTCTTTGGTCTTCTTGAAATGTAAAATATTCACTGGTTCAAAAGTGGATTCTACTTTTTAAAGACTTGCTAACTCTATGTCTTCCCTATGTTAGACTATCAGTTATTTCAGAGAGGTGCCACGACTGCATCCTTCATAGCTCCTTTATACCCACAAACATTATTATTTTGTACTTTGAATGTCCTTCCTTCTGGGAAACAAAATATCCAAATTTGTTAAAATGAACATTAAACTCTGAATAAACAGGCTCTATATGAGAGCCAGAGGTGTTATTCTCCAAATGGCATGTGTTTAAAAAAAATATTACTTGTGAAGTAATTTCTTTAACATAGAATGTTTTTCATATATCTCTGTATCTTCTGCTATATTCAAAATTATGGAGATTCTGAGATGAGTAGTTATCAAATCATGAAATACTGGCATACTACAATGAAATGTTAAAATGTCCTGTAAGGGGATCATAATTTTTATTAGGATGATGAACAAGGTAGAGTACAAAGGATTATCTTGAAAACCTGGAAAGTAATTACTTAAAAATCACATACATTAATTGCTGCACATTACAATAAACTGTTGATATCAACAAAGTACTATACACACACAATTATATAGTAGAGTTCATTTTTGTTTGTGTGTATACATATACGAGAGTACTTCAAAAAGTTCTTTGAAAAATGGAATTAAAAGATAATATGAATCTTTCCAAGAACTTTTTTTTTTTTTCCTTTTTGTCTTTTTTCGTGACCGGCAACGGATTGCAACCCTCAGTGTCGTGCCTGTACTGGGCCGGGACCGGCAACGGGATCGCAACCCTCGGTGTTGCTCCCGCACCTCGCTCAGCCAGTGAGCGGCCGGTCTGTATGTGGGATCCGAACCCTCGGAGGGAGCGCTGCCGCCCTTCCCAAGCGGCACACTGTAGCAGTGCGCCACCGGGCCAGCCCTTTCCAAGAACTTTTTGAAGACCCCTTGTAATACAAAACATTTTGGGGCCCTATAAATATTTTATATATGTCCAAAAATAAGATAAAATAAAAATATGAGAAAGCAATCCCTAAAATAATAAGTAACAAATAATAATATGCAATAAGTATAAACAATAACAAACAAAAATAAACCCAAAATGATTATTTTGCATATAAATCATTCATAAATTCTTAACATAGACATGGTATAAAATCCACCTGTCCACACTTATTTATGAAATGATAAATGAAATCTGTTTGGCATAAGCATGTCTACCCACAAATAAGAACATTTATACCAATACATTCATTCAAACTAAAGTAGGACATATATTTGGTGATTTTTCTTAGTGCTAAGTTTGCAGCATTAGTGAGGGATAAATCCAGAATTATGTATTTATGACATGTAATGCTTTCTGAGAACTTTGGTGTGTCCTGAAAGGAATAGAAAAAAAGTACCATGATGTATGTCTGATAAGGCAAAGGTGATCACAATCTGTTGGAGAAATGATAATTGAACAAAATGTATTGATACCACTCATATAATCATCCAAATATCATGAGTTAGCTTGATTTTTAAGTGTTATACAAATAATTTAAATATTCTGTTGACAAGTTATCAAAAAATATTATTCATTCTTTTGTATGCTAGACCATCATTTTATGAGATATGATTTCCAATTGTTTTCCCATATTGTAGGTAATCTCTTTTTAATGCAATTATGTAGCATTTGACAGATACTAAAATGTATGTACTTTACATATAAATTAAAGAAACATGATAACACAAGTACCCAAGAACCCAACATTCAATTTAAGTACTGTGATATCCTGCGTTTATGTGTGGGTCCTATTTCATATCTTTGTCCTACCTTCTTGTCAGAGGTAACCACTATTTTAAATGCTATGTTTATTATTCCTTTGTTTTAAAAATATTATCAAAATAATTTTAATTGATACCTTTACCCTTCTCCCAAACAATTAGAAAAAAAAACAAGAACACTTTAATATCATTAAGCTACCCTTTGACTTATTTTATTGTGTATTTTGATTCTATTTTTTTAAGATCATACATTATTATTTTTGTTGTATTCAGTTTCTTTACTTTTCATTTCTTCATAAATCTCTGCCTTTCAGAGATTTCTTTCTCTATTGCTGTGTCACTACCTTTACCATTTCTTTTAGATTGGGTCTAATTCTAGTTTTATCTTTATTTTGTTTTGTTTCCTTAATATTAGTTCTGGAGAAGAGCTTTCCCTGGATATAAGATTAATTTACTTTTTAAAAAAGCAAATTGAACAAATCATTCTATTTTCTTCTGAATTCCATTGTGACTTACAGTCTGTCTCACCTTTGAGGGTTATCTATCTTATTTGCATTAGAAGAGTTTTAAAGTTTTTTCTTTTCTTTTTGCTTTTATTTCTGTTTCACTATAATGTGTTTAGCGAGTACATGTGTGAGTGTGTGTCTTTATGTGTATATATGCATGTGTGTATTTCATGTTGGAGATTTGTTGGGTTACTTGTGGGGTGGTATCTTTCATCCGTTTTAGAAATTTTTTTCAGCTTTTATCTCTTCAAGTATTGCCTCTTTCCCTTTAATTCTCTCTTCTCCTACTAACTGATATTAACTGTACATTATATATTCTTACCATATACTCTATGACTTTTATCTTCTGTTTTGTATTCTTGGATTTTTGTTTCACCATGTTTTATTCTAGGTATTTTTCTGACTTAATTATCTTTGTAAATGTTTTCTGACTTGCTTCCAGTTCACTAATTCTGTCTTCAGCTATGTTACTCTGCTCTTAACCACATATAGAAAAACAATTCTTAATTTTAATTATTTTATTTTTCTATTCTAGTAACTGTATTTTGTTTGTTTTCATATATCTATGATGTGTTTACAGTTATTTGTTTCCTGAATATATTTTCAAGCCTGTCTTTTGGTGCATTGAAGAAAGCAGTTATTTTATACCCTGATCATTCCAAGATCATTCAAATTTTTGTGGTTTGTTTATTCTATTGGTTCTTTCTTTTTATCTCTTATTTTCTTATGCACTTCCTTATGTTCCCACAAAGCCACTAAAAATGACAGCTTAGTCTTACAGCTGTTCCTTTACAAGAAGCAAATATCTTGAGGAAAAACAATCACTTCAGTGCTAAGCTCACCTCTCTTGATTCTTGCAATCCTGCCCCCACCCTATATCTTTGTATGGTAATCTCTTACTTTCTTATTAGCTATTTGATGCACTTAGGAATTTACTTTTAAAAGTTCATCCAACTATTTTAATTGTCCTCAGCAGAAAGGTTTGCAAAAATTCTCTAGCTCTTCATTCCAGGAGAAGTCACTAGATGGCCTCAAATCCTTTACTTTTTAAAAATAGTTTGGTCACATTTGTTTGTATCCCTAAAAGTATGCTGTTTAGTTTTGCATATTTTTGGTCCATATAAAAATAGCATTTTAAAATATATGTTATTCTGAGACCTAATATTTTTATTCAGTGTAGCAATTAAGGATCTTTATGTATATATAAATTTTTCATCTAAAATATTTTGAAATATCTGAATGATAGAATAAGAAATTATTCTTATTTCTTTTATTATTCTTATAGAATAAGAATTAGAAAAAAACAAAGAAACATTATAAATCTTAGGTGCTGGCTAGTTAGCTCAGTTGGTTAGAGCATGGTCCAATTCCTGTACCAGCCAGCCACACAAATGAATAAATACTTAGAGAGATATCAAAGTATTTAAAACTCCAGAGGTTTTGTCTATAGTACTTATTTTTGGAAACAACAAATCTTCTATCATAGGCAAGATATAGAATTGCACAAGGGTACTTCAAAAAGTTCTTAGAAAAATAGAATTGAAAGATAATACTAGTTCTTCCACAAACTTTTTGAAGTACCCTCATATATGAAAAAAAAATCTCTAAACTTTTCCACTGCGAACATAGTTGAGAATTTTTTTCTTAATCTCTTCCAGTCTTTCTCTTATGCTTGGGTATATGTATGTGTGTATACATACATATACACAGTTGTATATACGTATGTATATATTTTTAAATTGTGGTCTAAAACTGTTTCTTCTATAAAGTCATTGCAAAAGTGATGTATTTATAAAGTTTTCTTAAAACTTTATTTATCAAGTGGTTAGTTAACTCTAGCACTAGATCCCATAATTTGCACACACAATTGGTGGTATGTATGATGCATGGATATCATTATGAATGCTTCACTATCCCTAAAAAGTAAAGCAAAAGCATTCTTGAATAAATTATGATTACCACTGATTTAAAATGTGGCAGTATTTTAAGATTTAAGATTACATTGACTCAGAAGTGAAAGAAATGTAAATTTTAAAATAAATTTCTTTATTATAATTCAGTTTGCTCATTAGTTCTTATTTCTAACCTGTAAGTGGGAAAAATTGTAATATTTCCACTAACAGTTATCTTTATTAAAAAAATGTGATTTCTCACTCATAAACTTTGAATTAAACTTCTGTCCTAAAAGCAGCTTTAGGAATTATGAAAAGCAGATTATTACTACAAATTCTGAAGGGTAATAAATACCAAGGAGAAGGTGGTAGCAAATATATTCCATGCACCACCCTAAACTGGAGCTGATCATTTAAAAAAGAGTACAGGAATGTTGAAAAATGACAAGATGTATGACCACCCCTCAGTCATTGAACTTGGTCTCCCAGTACTTTTTTATTCTTATTCTTGCCCCCATAAGAACACCAAATAACTCTAAATTAAGAAATCAGGGCCGGCCCGGTGGCGCACTGGATAGTGCGCCTAAAAATATTATCAA
>NW_007727578.1:33114-143821 GCF_000696425.1 Galeopterus variegatus | reverse complement strand
AAAAAAAAAAAAAAAAAAAAAAAAAAAAAAAAAAAAAAAAAAAAAAAAAAAAAGAAATCAGTTCCTTTTGAGGGTTCCCTACTACAGTAATTCTGAATCAAGTGCTTGCCTTTACATCTAACTTTCTGCTTTGACATTTTAATCGTCTCTAATTTATATGTGAGTCTCTTTTAGTTTAATGTTATCTCTGCTGAGCAAACACACAAATTCCAAGATTTCTCCTTCCCCCTTTCTAAGGGTCATATCTGAGACAATGGGAAGCTTATGACATCAGAAGTGAACATTCTGAGAGCTGTACCCCAGTGGCCTGCACTTAAAGGTCTTTTGCCATTTGGTCTGTGAGTATTGATTTTCACAGAAGTTACACCTGATCTTGCACTGCATTTGGACAGTACCTACTTTGAATTTTCCTAATCCTTACCATGATTTCTGGTTTAAGGGTTACCCTTATCACAATCCTTGTTTTCCTACTATTCACTAGCCATCACAGTGTTTGTGTGTTCACTTGGGTCATGTGGAAATTTATTTACAGAGTGACATTCTTTGCTTGCATATACTCAAGCAACCCAATTTTGACCCTAGAACCTTGTGCAGTTTCAGAGCTCAATGTCGGAAATTAGTCACAGGTCCCCCCCTGGCTAAGGTCCCATCTTTAATAAAGCTGGGTTTCTACTTTGATCTCTCAAGTGACTGGCTCTTCAAAATGAGAACCTGGTTTTCACAACTCATTTCTAAAAATTGGTTTTGTGAAGCTCTTTTAGATTTCAACAGGTGAACAATGGCTCCATTTCTTTCTCTCCACATAACATAGGACTCCCTGAGGAATGTAGCACACTGTTCACAAAAGGAAAATATTTTGTCGAAAGTATATTAATAGATTTCAAAATATTATCTTTCTACAGAAATCATGACTTGAAAGAAGACCTGTTTTTATTTTATTTTATTTATTTTTTAACTTAATTTAATTTTATTTTACTTCTCAAAATACATTGTACTTGATTTTCATGCCCCTTTACCTGTTCCTCTCCAAGCCCCCTCCCCAACATCGTATCTGTGCACTTGGCTTAAATAGTTCAAGGATTTTTGTGGTTATTCTGTCTTCTTCACCCCACCCTTTATTTGTCTGTATGTTTATTTATTTATTAATTTTTATCTCCCACAAATAAGTGGAAAACATGTGGTATTTCTCGTTCTGTGCTTGACTTGTTTCACTTAATATAATTTTCTCTAAGTCCATCCATGTTGTTGTGAATGGTAGTATTTCGTTCCTTTTTATAGCAGAGTAGTATTCCATTGTGTAGATGTACCACAGTTTCCTTATCTACTCATCAGATGATGGACATTTCGGCTGGTTCCAGCTCTTGGCTATTGTATATAGAGATGCAATAAACATTGGGGTACAGGTATCCCTTCAGCATGATAATTTCCATTCTTCTGGCTCTATTCCCAGAAGTGGGATCGCTGGATCATATGGTAGAACTGTCTGTAATTGTTTGAGGAATCTCCATATCATTTTCAATAAAGGCTGCACCATTTTGCAGTCCCACCAACAGTGGATGAGAGTTCCTTTTTCTCTGCAACCTCTCCAGCCCTTATCATTCTCAGTCTTTTGGACATTAGCCATCCTAACTGCAGTGAGATGATATCTCAGTGTGGTTTTGATTTTCATTTCCCAGATGCTGAGTGACATTGAGCACTTTTCATGTGTCTGTTGGCCATTCCTATATCTCCCTTTGAGAAATGTCTGTTCAGCTCCTTTGCCCGTTTTATAATTGGGTTATTTGGATTTTTTTTGTTTTAAAGATGTTTGAGTTACTTGTATATTCTGGATATTAATCCTTTGTCAGATGTATATTTAGCAAATATTTTCTCCCACTCTGTTGGGTGTTCTTTTACTCTGTTGATTGTTTCTTTTACTGTGCAGAAGGTTTTTAGTTTGATATAATCCCATTTGTATATTTTACCTTTAGTTGACTGTGCTTTTTGGGTCCAATTCGAGAATTCTGTACCCACTGCTATTTCCTGGATTGTTTCCTATATGTTTTCTTTAAGAAGTTTTACTGTTTCAGGGTGTATATTTAATTCTTTAATCCATTTTGAGTTGATTTTATTATATGGTGAAAGATACTGGTCTAGTTTCATTGTCCTACATATGGTTATCCAGTTTTTCCAGCACCAAGTGTTGAAAAGACAGTCTCTTCCTCACTATGTAGCTTTCCTACCATAGTCTAAGATCAGATGGTTGTAGCTTTGTGGATTGATTTTTGGTTTCTCTATTGGTCTCTCTGTGTGTTTTTATGCCAGTACCATGTTGTTTTGGTTATTATAGCTTCATAATATAGTTTAAAGTCAGGTAGTTTTATGCCTCCAGCTTTATTATTTTTTGCTCAGGATTGCTTTGGCTATGCATGGTTTTGTTCCATATATATGCCTGGATAGCTTTTTCCACCTCAAAGAAAAATATCATTGGAATATTGATGGGTATTGCATTGAACTGTAGATCATGTTGGGTAATACGGACATTTTTCCAGTGTTAAATCTTCCAATCCAAGAGCACGGGTTATCTTTCCATCTTCTTGTGTCCTCTTTAATTTCCATCAACAGTGGTTTGTAGTTCTCTTTGTAGAGATTTTTCACATCCTTCTTTAGATTTATTCCTAAATATTTTATTTCATGTTGTCTATTGTAAATGGGCGAGCTTTCTTGATTTCTTTTTCTGCATGTTCACTGGTGGAGTATAGAAATGCTACTGATTTTTGTGTGTTGATTTTGTACCCTGCAACTTTGCTGAAATCATTTATCAACTCCAGCAGTTTTTTTAATAGAAGCTTTAGGCTGTTCAATATATGGGATCATGTCATCTGCAAAAAAGGACAGCCTGACATCATCATTTCTAGTCTGGATGCCCTTTATTTCCTTCTCTTCTCTGATTGTTCTGGCTGGTACTTCCAACACTATGTTGAATAGGAGTGGAGAGAGTGGGCATCCTTGTCTAGTTCCATTCAGGATGATATTCGCAGTGGGCTTATTGTATATGGCTTTAATTATGTTGAGATACTTTCCATCTATGCCTGAGTTGTAGAGAGTCTTTATCAGGAAAGGATGTTGAATTTTGTCAAATGCTTTTTCAGCATCAATAGAGATGATCATGTGGTTTTTGTCTTTGCTTTTGTTAATGTGGTGTATCAAATTAATTGATTTGCGTATGTTGAACCAACCTTACATCCCTGGGGTGAGTCCCATTTGATAATGGTGTATAATTTTCTGTATGAGTTGCTGTATTCTGTTACCAAGAACTTTACTGAGGATTTTTGCATCTATACTCATCAAGGATATTGCCCTGTAGTTTTCTATTTTGGATTCATTTTTGTCTGATTTTGGTATCAGGGTGATATTTGCCTCATAAAATGAGTTTGGGAGAATGACCTCTGTTTCAATCTTTTGGAACACTTTGTAAAGAATTGGTATTAGTTCCTCTTTGAAGATTTGGTAGAATTCTGGAGTGAACCCGTCCGGTCCTGGGCTTTTCTTTGTTGGGAGCCATCTGATAACAGCTTCAAACTCTTTTACTGTTATTGGTCTGTTCAGATTTTCTATATCTTCTTGGCTCAGTTTTGGTAATTTGTATGCATCCAGTATTCCATTCATTTCTTACAGATTTTCAAATTTGTCGGCATATAGATGTTTATAGTAGTCTCTGATGATTCGTTGTATTTCTGAGGTGTCAATTGTAGTATCAACTTGTTCATCTCTAATTTTTGTTATTTGGGTCTTCTCTCCTCTTTTCTTGGTCTTGGTATAGGTTTGTTGATTTTATTAACCTTTTAAGAAAACAACTTTTTGTTTCATTGGTCTTTTGTATTTTTTTTGTGTGTTTCTATTTCTTTTAGTTCTGCTCTGATCTTATTTCTTTCCTTCTACTAACTTTAGGTTTGGATTGTTCTTGTTTTTCTAGATCTTTAAGGTGAGATATTAGGTTATTTATTTGCCATTTTTCCATCCTTCGGAAGTTTGCATTTAATGTAATAAATTCCCCCTTAATACTGCTTTTGCAGTATCGCATTTATTTTGGTATGATGTGCCATTATTTTCATTAGTTTCAAGGAAGTTTTTGATTTCCTGTTTAATTTCTTCTTGGACCCACATGTCATTAAGTAGAATGCTGTTTAATTTCTATGAGTTTGTATAGTTTTCAGAGTTTCATTTATTATTGATTTATAATTTTAATCCATTGTGATCAGAAAAATATATAGAAAAATTCCAATTTTTTTCTGACTTGGAATTGTGACTTGATTTGTCACCTCACATGTGGTCTATACTGTAGAATGGAGAATGTGCCATGTGCTGATGAGAAGAATGAATATTCTGAAGTGTTAGGTGGAATGTTCTGTAGATATCTGCCAAATTCAATTGGTCTAAGGTATTGTTTAGTTCTTGTGTTTCTCTGTTGATTATTTGCCTAGATGATCTGTCCAATGATAAGAGTTATGTGTTCAGGTACCCCGCTATTATAGCGTTAGTTTCTATTGCTTTCTTTAGATCTAATAGTGTTTGCTTTGTAAATCTGGCTGCTCTGTCATTAGGTACATATATATTTATGATTGTTATGTCTTCTTGATGGATAGATCCTTTTATCATTATATATTGGACATCTTTATCTCTTTTACTGGTTTTTGCTTTAAAGTCTATTTTATCTGACATAAGAATAGCTACTCCAGCTCATTTTTCATTTCTGCTTGCATGATATATCTTTTTCCATCCTTTCACTCTTAGTCTATGTGTGTCTTTACAGGTCAAGTGAGTCTCTTGGAGACAGCATATTTTTGGCTCCATCTTTTTAATCCAGTCAGTCAGTCTGTGTTTTTTGAATGGGGAATTTAGTCCCTTTACATTCAGTGTTATTAATGAAAGGTGCTGATTTACTCCTAGCATTATACTGATTTTTGTTTATATGTCTTCAGTATTTTTTGTTCCTTTCTTTCAAATTTTCTGTTTGTCTTCTGCATTTGTTGGTTTCTAGGATTGATAAACTATTTTTTTTCTTTTGTTAGCATTTTTGTTTTGCTGGTAGGTATTGTTTTTGTTAAACTCATAACTTTCTACTAAAGTCTAAAAGTTAAAGATACAATGATAATTAGGTGATAAAATAGAGCACTAGTTTACATTTATTTTTATCCTTACATTTTGAAGTTGTTATTTACTTTTGTTTTAAAGAGACAATATTTTAAGTACTTAATTTTGAAGTCAAAGCCTGTACAGTACTTACATCTACTTTTATATTGGCAATTACTTCATCCACTATATTGAGTTAGTCAAAGAAAATAATGTTCTATCTCAGTGAGATGCTAAACTTCCTCAGTAGTTGGATTGATTTTGCTTTAGCATTTACTCTTGTTGACTACACATCATGTAAGTAACTCTGTATGGATTCAGAGCATGGTGAGTTATTAAAACCTTGTGCCTTCATTTTATCATTTGTGAAATGGGAAGTTAACAACATTCTCATTCCAGGGTTCTTATGAAAGTTAAATGAGATGATGTAGTTATGAAATAGATAGCACATAGGTATTCAATATGCTAATATTCTTTCCCCATTTTTTGTTTTCCATTCAGTTTTTTGTCTAGGTTGCATAAGGAACATTACAATTCGAATGAACTGTTTTCTTATTACTGTAAGGGTTCCTCTCTTCTTAGTCTTATAGCAAAATGATGAAGCTCCCATTTTTTTGTTTCTTAATCCTCATAGAACACATCTATTTATGTTTCTAGATTTAATAGTTACTCACCAGTTTGTAAATAGTTTTATTTAAAATCAATTTCAAACAAAAATTACTTTACACTTTGCAACAAAATATAACTTAAATTTCTTGTTATATTTTTGGATGGCTTAAATACTGAAAAAAAAAAGTTGAAGATTTTGCTTTAAGAGATATTCTGTATTTTTTGAAAGGAAGAATCACATAAGGAAACAAGCGTATCCAATTCACAGGGTCTGTATTAGTCCATTTCTGTTGCTTATAACAAAATACGTGGAACAGGTTTTATATACAGAAAATGAAATATATTGCTTTCAGTTTCTGAGGCTGATAAGTCCAAAGTCCACGGAACACATCTGGTGAGAGGCTTGGTGGTGGCACCAGTATCCCAGCAGTCTCACATTTCAAGATGGTGGAAGCATAGAGAGAGTGAGCTCCTTCTGCACTCTCCTTTTAGAGCCCTCAGGACTATACCCATGACCACCATTTTTAATCCATTCACTAGGAATGATCCTCAGAATCTATTCACCTCTCCAAGGCCCCACCTTTCAATTACCTTAATAAGATGTTCACTCTCTTAACAGTCACAGTGGGGATTAAGTTTCAGGGGCACATTCAACCCAAGGCAGGGTCATTTAGGTATCCCACTCTGACTTGGTAAGAAATGTTACTCTTACCTAGCATTCATGGTTTTCTTAAATTTTTAGGCAAATATGCCTTTACCTGCTGTGTTAGAAAATTTCCTATGAATAATTTCTATTAGCTAACTCAGGGTAGTAGAACATTAGCCAAAAATCACAATCACATGTATAGCTGGAGCAAACAGGGAGCCTCCATATACCTACTTTGAGCCATAAGTAGAGAAGTACAAGAATAGCAAAACAAAACTCCCACGTATCTGTATAATCTTCCAATTTACTTGACACTCTCCTCCAGTTTAAGTATTTCTCTTATAAAATACACTCTTAAAATGGCAACATCTAATTCAGAGGAATAACACATATCCACTTACTATGATTAGGTTTGGCCTGGTTCCTCAGAATCTCATATAGTAAGAGTGAAAGGTGACTGAGGAATCTGTATATTGTAACAAGCATCCCCATACAGTCTGTTGTGGTTGGCCTAGTAACATATTTTTAGAAATGCCATCTAAAAAATCAGGGCTGCCTAACAAACTCAATAAAGAGTTGGGTGAAAACTCCAAATTGAAAAGTGGTTATAAGATAACAGAGAGCAACTTTGACAGCAAATCATCTATTCTGTAGTTTTGGCCAAGGCTAGCCTCTGATGGAGTCCCTTTTAGACTGTGTGGCCATCCCTTAAGGTTTCTGAATTCTATGAGAATACATATAAAAGTAAAAATAATCACTGTAAAGTGCAGCATGTTAAAACTGCAGATTTCAGACTTATTCTTTAATTTAAATTTTTATACATATTTAAATTATTGCTTGCATCTTCATTCATTTTAATCATTAATGCCAATATAATATGTCATAGAAATTACTATAAAAAAGTTTTCACATGGCTTCCATGTGAAAATAGAAAAAATCTATTTTATAAATTTAGATTAGGCATCCCTTCTGCAACATCCATCTATTTTTCCCAAATTTCATTTATTAGGACCAATTTAATATTTGCTTTTATACCTTGATTGTTATAGTTCCAAGAGAACAAAGATTGGTGTTACTGTTTTCATCACTGTATCACTAGGACCTAGCACTGAGGAACCACAACCTTAACAGGAAAAGAAAAATCACACCCTGGAGCAGCTGGTTAGCACGTTATGAAATATGTGTGTCTCTAAGTAAAATAAAGACAATCCATTGTAATTTTCAGCCTGAATTTGGCAATCATCATTAATGGGTTTTTTTTTTATTTTAATTTTTAACAATGAAGTAGGAAGACTTTAAAAAATGAAATATTTCTGCTTTATAATGGTCCTAGCAACTGGAGCACATTTACCCTTAATGGGATTAATCTGTCTTTTTAAACAAAGTCATTTGACAATAATGTTTTATACCATTATATTTCGTTTTAGATATTTTTAAATAATAATGTTATATGCAATTTTAATACATAAGATTAAAATGGATATTCGGTACTTCAGTATTCATTTAAATTGGACTTTGTGATGTATTATTTAGTGCACAAATAGGTTTAAGGATGCAAAGCCTTATTTTAGCAACTCCTTACAGGCCCCCTATTTAAACATGCCCCAGGTAGCAATAAGATGTATTCCACATTTTAAAAACTCTTTATAACTATTTCTCAAACTATTTACAAAGATTAAAACCTTTATCACTGGAATAGGAAGTATCTGAGATTAAAAACCATAGTTTTATAGAAAGTTTGTCTTTATGTTTATATACTTAAAATTGAAAGTCAACTATAAAATACATTCAAAACCGACCTTCACAAGTGGGAAATCATTACAAAGAATTGCTGTTCAGTAAGGTTTTCCAGTGTTCCTTAATTCAATTTTTTTGAAAACAAACTATTGATATGGTTAGCTAACAGTTGCAGTTGGATTTTAATAGCTTTTAGTTTGTTTTCTGTTGGATAAAAATGAAAGCTTTGTAATAGTAAAAGGAAACTTAGTGTTCACACCTCATAGATTTTAAGCAGGGTTAGGCAAACATTTTCTGCACGAAGCCAGATAGTAAATATTTTCAGCTTTGCAGAACACATACAGTCTCTGTAACAGCTACTCAACTCTGCAATTACTCTCAGCCATAGAGAGTACATAAACAAATGAACATTACTGTGTCCCATTAACACTTTATTTACAAAAATAAGTGGAGTGCTGACCCCTGACTTAATACATGGAATGCAAGCATACAAGAATAAAATGGTTATGTTTCATATGGAAGCTGAGCCCAGAGTCTAGCGTGTGAATTCTAAGTCTGAGAGCCATTAATTGTGACATCATCATGGACCATTTCTGCACCTCTTAATTCACACAAAGTTTGTGAAGAGAAAGAATAAATACTATGTATCCTTTATCTTCTGTTACTTACTTCATCACCCTTTGAGTGCAGAGCCTATGTATAATAGATAGTTACATGCTTGCTATTAGATAATTAAAAATGCAAAATCATCAAAAACATCAATTACTTCTACAAAGAATCACTGTTGGTCCAAAATAATAAAACTGCCCTATAAATCCATGGTAGAAAGTTTGTCATAGGAAAAAGTAACATTATTATTATAATAAAGGCCCATGAATTCACAGCGGTAGAGGATTCTTTTAATACTTTCAGTGGAGAGATTTATGACAAAGATTTACTTAGAGTTAAACATATTAAAGGATTGGCACAAAGTCTAGCCTCATGTTTGACAGGATTCAAGTTATCTAAGTAAAAATCATTGTCTTACTGTTCTCTTGAAAAAGATGACAAAATCCAATTTTCCAATTTGGTCAATTACTTAAGTGTAATGTGTATATCCCTGTGGTAGAAAATATTAAAAAAATATTGTGGTAGCGAATGTTATTTCTCCCTGTATTAATCCATTTTCTGTTGCTTATAACTGAATAACTGAAACTGGATAATTTATGAGGAAACAAATTTTATTTCTTATATTTTTGGAGGCTGGGAAATCCACAGTCTATGGAACACATCTGGTGAGGAACTTCTTGGTGGTGACTCTCTACAGGGTCCTATGGTGATACAAGCAATCACATGATGAGGAAGGCATGAACTCTCTCTTGTGCCTCTCCTTACAAAGCCACCAGTCCACATTCATGATAACGCATTACTCCATAAATGTATATTCCATTCATGAGAGCACAGCCCTCATGATCCAATCATCTTTTAAAGGTCTCGCCGTTCAGATACCATAATCTGATTTCCCACTCTCTTAACACTGCTTTAATGGGGATCAAATTTCCAACACATGAACTTTTGGGGGACACATTTGACCCAAAGTACTTCCCAATATTAATGTTTCCTCTCTTTTTTTGAGACACACACATTTTCTTGTGCCTTGGCAGTTATGTGGGGCCATGTAATTGCATTCTAGGTAATGAAATATGGACAGAAGTAATACAAATTACTTCCAAGACTCGTTTTAAAAATATCTGCAGAAATTTGAATGTTCTTTTTCTTAGTTTATTCACTGGACACACACAGAGGACACAGCAGAGGTGTCCAAGGCCCAAGAATGATTAAAGAGAGTTCTGGGGGCCGGCCCGGTGGCGCACTGGATAGTGCGCCGCTTGGGAAGCGTGGCGGCGCTCCCGCCCGAGGGTTCGGATCCCACATACAGACCGGTTCCCGCTCACTGGCTGAGCGAGGCGCGGGAGCAACGCCGAGGGTTGCAATCCCGTTGCCGGTCCCCGGTCCGGTAAGGGGGCAACACTGAGGGTTGCGATCCGTTGCCAGACACGGGAAAAAAAGACAAAAGACAAAAAAAAAAAAAATAGGCCTTTAATTGCTAGATATGTCCACAAAATTATTTTAAAAAAAAAAAAAAAAAAAAAAAAAAAAAAAAAAAAAAAAAAAAAAAAAAAAAAAGAGAGTTCTGGCTGGAATTAGGTTTAAGAGGCAAGGTTGTAATGTCTTAAGAGAAATAAATGAATGAATGATAAATGAATTTGAAAGCATATTCCTTTCTGGTTCTAATTTAGTATGACATAAATTACTTACATCTGTAATAATTAGAGTATATATACATGTATATGTGTGTGTATATATACACACACACACGTATATGTGCATTTTGTCTGTGTGTATATTTAAATTTCCCAAAGGTCTGTTTAGAACTAGTTTTAAATTATAGCTTGAAAAACATATATCTATTTTCCTTAATTATCTTTTCTGATTTGTTCAATCCTACTCGTAATATCTTTCTGAAAAATAGACTGTAGAAAACTTAATCTTTTGTTAATCTGTTCTGTTCCCAAGTGCCAATGTATAGGACAAAGACAGGAATAATTTGCCTTTTAACAGTTAATATGAGAAGTGCAAACAAGTGAATTGCCTTATTGAATTTCATAGAATAATGCTTACCTTTCACATTCTTCAGCAATTTTAGAATGTCTAATCAATCTTAAATTAAAAAACAAATAATGAATGCAGATTTTGAAATCCGATTTAAAATTCGTGATAATCAATTTTATCACTTTTTTCTATCTTCCTACAATAAAAACAAACGAAACATTTTAAAAAGGGAGTCAGTCATAAGTGAAATTGTAGAATTTCATGATAAATTTTTACGATAAAATCTTATAAAAGCAAGCTTTTTACCTACTATAGTAAAAAACAGTTTGGTGTTGATCCTATATAAATAATGCTTTATAATTAATTTCAAAAATAAAATTTCAGAAAAAGAGACAGATTACATTGAGAATTCAGAGAAAAAATGGCAAGTTCTTATATTAATACATCTGGCCCTTCAACTATAATTGTCATGTTTCTTAGAGTATGCAAAAGTAATAAGGAAATCACAGGCAGAAAGGTTGCTAAATAACTAAACCGATACAGCAAATGCTTTGGGAGTCGAACTAATGCAACTAAATACCTCTGCTAATTGAAGAAATTGCTCATATTAGTAAATAAATTTAGAGATATGAGACAAGTTGAAAAATGGTAAACATTATTATCAGGTGCATACAGTGCACTATAATGTACCTGCATCTTTTAAACAGTAAATCACATTTTAACATAAAAAAATAGTAAGAATTTTAAAATTACACAAAGGTATAAAAAATGTTAAAGTGAAAATTATTATGCATAGTAGTATCAATTCAGAAAAGTATGCTATGGATGACAGAAAAATAAAATAAAACTATGATACAAACCCATTTCATATTTGAGTTTTGTTGACATGGCATAGAATCTAAATCTATTTATTACGTTATTTTACTTGGTATATTTACATATTGAATATTAAGATACTGTTTTTAAATTATACATTTGCAATCATGATCAAATTTATATTCAAATGATTATAATATTAATTTCTTGTCTATTACAAACAATGTTTGCATCCCTCTAAAATTCATATGTTAAAGCCTCTGTGACTGTATTTGGAGATAGGCCCTTTATGGAAGTAACAAGTTAAATTAAGTCATAAAGTTGGGCCCCTAATCTAATAGAATTACTGTCCTTATAAGAAGAGACACCAGAGAGCTTGTTCTCTTTCTCTCTCTCCACACACCAAGAAAAAACCATGTGAAGACCATGTGAAGAGAAAACCATGTGAATAGAATGCAGCCATCTGCAAACCAGGAATAGAGCCCTCACCAAAAACTGACCATTTTAGCACCTTGATCTTGGACTTCCAACCTCCAGAACTGTGAAAAAATAAACTGCTGCTGTTTAAGCTACCCTGTTTATGGTAGTTTATTATGGCAGCCGAAGTAAACTAATACACTGTCTTTGAAAACCAAAATTTCATTCCTTATTCTGTAATTTTGAGTCCTAATTCTGTAACATTCTCAATGTTAGAATAGTTATGTCAGAAAGAGTGGTCTGATAAAAGACACTTTAGCCTTTATATACAGAAAGAGAATTTTGTGTGCATTAACATGTTAACATATGATGAATTCTTACCGGTTTATAAAAAGTAAAGAGTAACAGATATCTTTCAAAATTTAGCGTTCCCAGTACTTAACATCATGGAAAAAGTACTGAGAAGATTCAGATTTATTTTGCTTATTATGTAATTTAATATTTTTGCTGAATGCTTATATGATCTTGTTTTTTCATCCTTGAAATTAAAAAAATAATCAAGATATATATTAGTTTTAGTCAATTTTCAGTAATATTTACAGGTATAATTTGTACACTTTCTCAGATTGCATGCTTTCATTGTTATTGTTTTTCTTGAGATCGCAGAGATTGCTCTACTAAATCTTTCACTATTGCTTCTACTATTTACTACTATCTTTCACTATTGCTTCTACTATTTACTACTTTAGGAACACCAACTGTCAATTTGTTTGGTTCCATTCTCTCTTCTCACCATGTGTAATACCTCTTTCTGGCACTATCTCATTCTCCATTTCCTCTGTATTTTGGAAGCGTTTCTCATATTTACTTATATATTTTTCAACTGTGCAGTTAGATGCAGAAATCATCATGAAAGTTCTTTTTTCTTTATGTTAAGACATTTGTAGAATTTTTAACTTTTATCAGTTTTGTCCCCATTTGACCTTGACTATTATTTTGTCTCTTACTTATATTGCTGCTATTACCTTCTCCTCCTTCTTATATGTCTAATACATGATTGTTTCCACATTTTCAATCTTTACCATCATTTTACCTTACGTGTGTCTTTGTAAATAAAATATAGCTGGGCTTGCTTGTTTTAAATACTTATCTGAAAATCTATATTTTAAATAGACAAAGAGTAATCACTGACATGTTTGGATGTATTTTCACTATATATTTCCCTACTTCACATGATTTCCTATGTTTCTTTTATCTTCTTTCCTGCCATTCATTGGTTTGTTCAAGTTTTATTTTTCTTCCATTTATCTCTCTTTACTTTTTGCACAGGTTTAAGTGAATGCTCCTAAGTTTTGATGATCAATTAATTCCATCAAATGAAATACTTCATTATAGAAACAAAGTCTAAAAAAATCATTAAAAAATACCCAAGTTTCACCAACCAAGTTCAGAAACAGAACTTTACAAATATGCTTTAATAGTTCTTGTATAGTTTTCCCTTATCATAGTCCCCTTCGTCTTGCCGGAGGTAATCTCTTTGCTGACATTTATGTTTATCATTCTATTTTATTTATACATTAACTGAATATGCATACATTTATTTTAAATGCTCCATTATTTTGCTACTTTAAACTTTATAAAAACAGTATCTTATATGTATAGTTTTCCAGCTTCATTTTTTTTCACTCAAAATTAAGGTTTTATATAGTTCCATGTTGATATGTTGCATTGGACACAAAAACTATGAGTCTGCTCAGATTCCCACCTCTTTCCTTCCAATAGTGTCCCTGGTCTTTTTTACCTCACTACCTAAGACAGGTATCAGTCAGTCATTTTCCTCTCCTAGATTCTTCCATTTGGTTCCTACCTTACAGCCAGAGAGAGCAGCCCAATAACCAGAGTTTCCAGTTCCTCTCACTGCTTCCATAATTGAATGAGACACTACACTACAGGATGACTAGTGACTTCAATAGACTAATTTGAGACACAATTTCACCTCAAGGTCTATCCAGAGAAATCCCAGATGTTATGTAAACCCACCTGCTGAGGAGCCTTAGAACCACTTCTTGGCTTACCATGAAATGGAAGCCAGCAAGGTAGTGCAATTTTTTTTTACATTTTTATTTACTTCAATTATGCTTTTCCTCATGCATGTTGCCTTAGATTTCAACCTCTCAAATAAATCATCAGCTTTTCAACCATGCTTCAGTTTCTGTTATGAGAAACCTGGACAAAGAATAACAGAAACCTATTTGTTTACCCCTTTTCACTTGTCATTTTGAATTTATATGTATAAAACCACAGTTTTTACACATAGGGATGCCATAGTGAAACACATATTTAATGGAATTTATGCTCCTCCGTCAAATTAGACTATTGTTTTATTCTTTTCCAAACTTTATTGAAGTATAGTTGACAATTAAAAATTGTATATATTTAAGGTGCAATTTTTTAATATTTTAATAGGTTCAATTTTCAAGAGCTGGATGTTGAGTTAATTGATATGAAGAGTTCTGGAGATAAATAATATGAAAGTGGATACAATAAAATAAATATCATAATTATTTTAGTTATTACTACAAACTGACAAGAAAATGCATTCTGTTTTTTTGGTGATTCATTGAGTTAGTAGATCCTGAGTTCCACAGACAGATCAAAATGCCCCTTAGGGATTATGTTTCCCTTTTTCAAATATGACAAAATGAAAGACGGTAAATATCTTTAAAATATTTATTAGGTTATCCATAAGAGCCTTAATGAATATATAATGAATATGTATTCACACTAGAGGCATACAAAAGTGTTTACCCAGCCTCTTTGTTTTCTATCTAGCTATATGAGCAGATGACTCTGCATGCTTTTGAAAGACGCTTTTCCTGAGTCTAGTTTTGAATAAATAAATAAATAAAATTAACCTCACAGATATTGAAAAGCTAAGTCCTGGACATGTTCAGACCTGATACTGAGTGATAATTTTAAGCTAATCATAAATTACTGTAGATGTAACAAAAAATTATTGGGTTAAATAAGTCCACGATTTTACATATTTTTTTTTTCTTGGGCAATGTATTAGTCCATTTCTGTTGCTTGTTATAAAATACTTGGAACTTTGAGATTGATAAGAAAGCAAAACTGTAAGTTTCGGAGGCACAGAAGTCCAAAGTCCAAGGAACACATCTGGTGGTGGCAACAGTGACATAGAGGTCCCAAACTGCAAGAGAGTAGAAGCACAGAGAGAAGAAACCAACCTCCTCACTCCCCTTTTAATTTTTTTTTTTTAAATTTTAACTTCTCAATATAAATTATAGATGATTTTCATGTCCCGTTACCCATTCCTCTTTCCCCCTCCCTTTCTTCCCTCCCCTATCTATATCATAATTGTTCACTAGTCTTAATAAGTTCAAAGAATTGTTGTGATTGTTGTGTCTTCTTCTACCCCACCATTCACTTGATTGCATATTTATTTATTTATCTTTAGCTCCCACAAATAAGCGAGAAAATGTGGCATTTCTCTTTCTGTGCCTGACTCGTTTCACTTAAAATAATTCTCTCTATGTCTTTCCATGCTGCTGCAAATCGTAATATTCATTCTTTTTTATAGCACAGTAGAATTCCACTGTGTAGAAATACCACAGTTTCCTTATCCACTCAACTGATGGTGGACATTTGGACTGGTTCCAACTCCTGGCTATTGTAAATAGCACTGCAATAAACATGGGAATACAGGTATCCCTTTGACATGATGATTTCCATTCCTCTGGGTATATTCCCAGCAGTGGAATAGCTGGATAATATAGTAAATCAATCTGTAATTGTTTGAGGAACCTCCATACAATTTTCCATAAAAACTGCACCATTTTGCAGTCCCACCAACAGTTTGCGAGATTTTCTTTATCTCCACAACCTACCAGCATTTATCATTCTCAGTCTTTTAGATATTAGCCATCCTGACTGGAGTGAGATGGTATCTCAAAGTGGTTTTGATTTGCATTTCCCAGATGCCGCATGATGTTGAGCATTTTCACATGTGTCTGCTGGCCATTCGTATATCTCCCTATGAGAAATGCCTATCCACCTCCTTTCCCATTTTTTTAATTGGGTTATTTGGTTTTTTTTGCTGTGAAGTTCTTTGAATTCCTTGTACATTCTGGAGACTAATACATTGTCAGATGTATATTTTGCAAATATTTTCTCCCACTCTGTTGGTTGGTTTTTTGCTCTGCTGATTGTTTCTTTTGCTGTGCAGAAGCTTTTTAGTTTGATATAATCCTATTTGTTTATTTTTCCTTTGGTTGCCTGTGCTTTGGGGGTCATATTCATGAAGTCTGAACCCACTCCTACTTCCTGGAGTTTTTCTCCTATGTTTTCTTTAAGGAGTTTTGTTGTTTCCAGATGTATATTTATTTTTTTAATCCATTTTGAGTTGATATAGTATATGGTGAGATGTACCGGTTTAGTTTCATTCTCCTACATATGAATATCTAGTTTTCCCAGCACTATTTGCTGAGGATGCAGTCTCTTCCCCACTGTGTAGAGTCGGTGCCTTCATCAAAGATCAGATGGCTTTAGGTGTGTGGGTTGATTTCTCTATTCTATAACATTGAACTGTGTGTTTGTTTTTATGCCAGTATCATTCTGTTTTGGTTATTAAATCTTTGTAGTATAGTTTAAAGTCAGGTAGCGTTATGCCTCCAGATTTATTTTTTTTACTCAGGAATGCTTTGGCTATGCATGGTCTTCTCTTATTCCACATAAATGTCTGGATAGTTTTTTTTCCATTTCTAAGAAAAATGTCATTGGAATTTTGATGGGTATTGCATTGAAACTGTACATCACTTTGGGTAATATGGACATTTTCACAGTGTTAATTGTTCTGGTCCAAGAGCATGGGTATCTTTTCATCTTCTTGTGTCCTCTTTAATTTCTCTCAACAGAGAGATTTTGTAGTTCTCTTCATAGAGATTTTTCACATCTGTCGTTAACTTTATTCCTAAGTATTTTTTTTTTTTGGTGGCTATTGTAAATGGGCAATCTTTCTTGATTTCTATTTATGCATGTTCACTGTAGGAGTATAGAAATGCTACTGATTTTTGTGTGTTCATTTTGTATCCTGCAACTTTGCTGAAATCATTTATCAACTCTAAGAGTTTTTTCGTAGAGGCTTTAGGCTGTTCAATATATAGGATCATGTCATCTGCAAACAGGGACTGTTTGACTTCATCTTTTCCAATCTGGACGTGCTTTATTTCCTTCTCTTCTCTGATTGCTCTGGCTAGTACTTCCAACACTATGTTGAATAGGAGTGGTGAGAGTGGGCATCCTTGTCTAGTTGCTGTTTTTAAGGACGAATATCAGGATGATATTGGCTGTGGGCTTATCATATATGGCTTTAACTATGTTGAGATACTTTCCATCTATACCTAAGTTGTAGAGAGTCTTTATCATGAACAAATGTTAAATTGTATCAAATGCTTTTTCAGCATCTATATAGATGATCATATGTTTTTTGTCTTTGATTTTATTGATATGATGTACCACACTTATTGATTTGCATATGTCGAACCAACCTGACATCCCTGGGATAAATTCCACTTGATCATGGTTTTGTGTATGTGTTGCTGTATTCTGTTAGCTAGTATTTTATTGAGGATTTTTGCATCTATATTCGTCCAGGATATTGGCCTCTAGTTTTCTCTTTTTTTGTTGTGTCTTTGCCTTGTTTGGTATCAGGGTGATGTTTACCTCATAGAATGAGTTTTGGAGAAGGGCTTCTGTTTCATTCTTTTGAAATAATTTGTAGAGAATTGTTATCAATTCCTCTTTGGGTGTTTGGTAGAACTCTGCAGTGAAAACATCTGGACCTGGGGTTTTCTTTGTTGGGAAAATTCAGGTAACAGCTTCAATCTCTTTTATTGTTATTGGTCTGTTCAGATAATCTATATCTTCTTGGCTCAGTTTTGGCAGTTTGTATGTGTCCAGAAATTTATCCACTTCCTCCAGATTTTCAAGTTTGTTGGCATATAGTTGTTTATAGTACTCTCTAATGATTCCTTGTATTTCTGAGGTATCAGTTGTAATGTCACCTTTTTCATTTCTAATTTTTGTTATTTGGGTATTCTCTTTTCATTTCTTAGTTAGACTTGCTAAAGGTTTGTCAATTTTATTTATCTTTTCAAAAAAACTAAGTTTTTGTTTCATTGATCTTTTGTATCATTTTTCAGGTTTCAATTTTATGTAGTTCTTTTCTGATCTTAATTTTTTCTATCCATCTTCTAGCTTTGGGTTTGGATTGTTCTTGTTTTTCTAGTTCTATTAGCTGAAGCATTAGGTTGTTTTCTTGCCATCTTTCCATTCTTCTGAATTAAGCATTTAATGTGATAAATTTCTCCCTTAGTACTGCTTTTACAGTATCCCACAGATTTTGGTATGATGTGTCATTATTTTCATTAATTTCAAGAAATTTTTTGTTTTCCTGTTTAATTTCTTCTTGAACCCATATGTCATTAAGTAGAATGTTGTTTAATTTCAATGTGTGTATAGATTCCAGAATTTCATTTGTTATTGATTTCTAAATTTAATCCATTTTGATCTGAAAAAATACATGGAATAATTCCAATTTTTTAAAATTTGTTGAGACTTGATTTGTGACATAACATGTGGTGTATCCTGGAGAACATTCCATATGCTGATGAGAAGAATGAATATTCTGAGATTGTTGGATGGAATGTTCTGTAGGTATCTGTCATGTCCAATTCATCTAAAGTGTTGTTTAGATCTTGTGTTTCTCTACAGATTTTTTGCCTAGATGATCTGTCCAATGTTGAGAGTGTGGTGTTCAGGTCTGCTACTACTATGGTATTCGTGTCTGTTTCATTATTTAAGTCTAATAGTGTTTGCTTTATAAATCTTGCTTCTCCAGTGTTGGGTACATATATATTTATGATTGTTATGTCTTCTTGATGGATAGATTCTTTTATCATTATATAGTGGCCTTCTTTATCTTTTTTAATGGTTTTTGGTTTATAGTCTATTTTATCTGATAAAAGAATAGCTACTTCAGCTCTTTTTTTCATTTCTATTTGCATGGTATATCTTTTTCCTTCCTTTCATTCTTAGTCTATGTGTGTCTTTACAGGTGAGGTGAGTCTCTTGAAGGCAGCATATTGTTGCATCCATCTTTTTAATCCAGTCAGTCAATCTGTGTCTTTGAGTGGGGAATTTAACCCTTTTACATTTAGAGTTATTATTGAAAGGCATTGATTTACTCCTAGCATTTTATTTATTTTTTTAGATGCCTTAAATTTCTTTTGTTACTTTCTTTCTGATTTTCTGTTTGTCTTTTGTGTTTGTTGGTTTCTTGCAATGCTAGATAAACTATATTTTCTCTTTATTGTTAGAATTTTTGTTTTACTGGTGGGATTTGGTTTCATGAGTATACATGGCCATGATGGTTGATTTTCAGTTTTCCAAACCATGTCCCTGACAACCATTATTATCCCATCCACAACTGCATGGTCCTACAATCTAATCACCTCTTCAAAGCCCCAGCTTTCAATTACTGTAATAGAATTTCCCACTGTCTACAATTACAGTGGGAATTAACCCTCAGCAGACACTATAATATTGCCACCATCATTTCTTCTTTTGCTTCTTGTTAGTGGCTGTAATATATACAGAGATACATATAAGGGCTGACCTAATTCTTGATGGAAGGAGGAGAATGTCATATGAACTGAGCCAAAATAGAGTGGCAGAGAAGTCAAACTGAACATCCCAACAAGTGAATAAAGGACAAAATGATGGTACAACTAATAGACATCTAGGCAGACAAACAGGCAGTCAGGCTAAGGACAACACATTGGAAAATTTTAATATTCCAGTCTCTATAATAACTAAATATTATGTTATGATACTAAGAATATTATTTTTTAATAAAACTAACTATTATTTTTGACCTCTTCCTAAAGGTAGGCCCCTGCTAAGTACATTAATATTCTCTTTTGTTAAGGTTAGTCTCATTCCCCCAATATTACAGAAGAGAAAACTGAGACTAAGAGAAAATAATATTCATAGTCACACAGTTAACTATGGAGAGAACCCAGGTTTAAACCTAGGTTTGCAGGACTTCAGGTTTTCCTGCTTTTTATCACCAAGGATGTCACCTCCTAGTAGGACTTGGTTACTAGACAGGCTATGAAGACAATTAGCCAAACCCCCAAAATAAAAATAAAAATAAATAAATAAATAAATAAATAAATAAATAAATAAATAAATAAATGATTATCTGAATTTGAAAGCAAGGTTTATCTCAAGGTCATTTGTCAGTAATGGGGCTCAAATGCGGAGTATGAAAAGTAATAAGAATATCTCCATGCTGAGTCCCACATTATTGGGCAAAACCAGAGGCATTCAAATATTTAAATTTGTTTTAATTACTTGTTTTCTTTTGGATGACTTTTCAGGATTTCTCAACCCACCCCCCAGCAGCTTTACTGACAAGTAAAAAGTGCATATATTATGTTTTACAATGTGATGTTTTAATATGTATATGTATATATATATATATACACATTGTGAAATAATGCCACAATTAAGCTCATTAACAAATCCATCACTTCACATAGTTACCTTGTTTTGTTGTTGCTGTTGTTTTTGTGGTGAGAATACTTCAGATCTACTCACTTGTTTTTAAAATAGGTCATATGATCAGAAGCCCTCCCACACTGGTTATCCTCCTGTTTTTTCCCTTAAATTTTTTCCTCCCCATTTTCTGTACTGTCCTTGGTCCCAGGGGGCTGACATCTACAGAAGGCATTAGACAGCATGCCCTATGGTTTCTGGTTGGAATCAACCAATGAGAGGCACCAGAAGGAGACTGGAGTAGGGGAAGAGAGAGGGACTGGGGAAGGTGTTCCTGCCCACTCCTTCTGCCACTCATCCTAGTCTTAGCAGTGACTGCCTTCCTTCACATCTACAATTCAGAAAGGCAGCCCTTCTTTTCCGGTCATGGCTCCTATTGTCACAAGACTCTAGCTATCACTGCTCTGCTTCTTGCCCCTTTGAGCCTGCCGTTGTTAATCCATGTAGTCTCAGTATTCCTTATTGGATGCCTTACACTACCTACCTCTCTGTATTACATTCCTTTGTTGAATTCTTTTCAGTTAAACTCTTGCTAATTTGCCATCTATTTTCTGCCTGGAACTTTAACCCAAGAGGTCACCATATGCCACAGGTTACACCTATTACTCCCAGGTAATTTTTAATACTCACCTTTTGCTCTCAAAAGTATCAGTTTGGAGGAAAATTCTCAGAGTTAGAGAGAGGAGGATTTTACTCCCAATTGTTGTCACTTACTAGCTCTGTAAACTTGGCCACTTAGTTAATTTCTCTAAGCCTGTGACATTATCTGTAAAAGGAGAATAATAAAACCCACAGTGAAGGGTTGTTTTAAAGGATTAGAGAACATGTATAGTGTTCTCAAGAAATGTATGCTTAATAATATAAATAAATTAAAATTAATATTGTTTGAAGACAAGTATTCATCTTTGAGCTCTTAGAACAGTCCTTGCTATAGATCAAGTATTCAAAAATGTTTAGTGGAATGATTTAATGGGTGATTTTCAAATATGAGTTAATTATAAACAAAAACTAGATTCATAGTTATCTTCAGTTTTAAAATAATTTTTCACTTTGTTCTTCTTTCACAATATAATTGTCCTTAAATTTAAATGAGTTACTAAAAGTATACAAATATTATATCCAATTTCAATTACTATTATAGATGTATTCAATCATGTTAGCTTGACTACTGTTAATATGAGCAATCAGGCCCTTCCTTTTGTCTAGCCAACTAGTTTATAAGTTCTAGGTAGTAAATAAAGACAACTGGATAAAAATTTCAAGAGAACTGGCTTTTGGCACATTGGCTGTAGGCTGAAGCAGGACGGAGAGTTTCTTCTTACTCTCAGACCAAAATACTGAGGAACAGAGGAAGAATTGTACTTCCGTATGAGAGTCAGTAACTATACCTGTGGGCTTATACAATTTCAAAATGACCTAGGAATGGCCTAGCGTAACAGGGCTGAGGGGCACTTGGCTGTACCACTCCTACTTTTCATCTTTTGTGCATCACTACATCCCTTTATGAATATTTGTGTCCCATGGACCCTTCACTTTATTATGGCTAGCATGAAATCTTGATGATGTAAACAATTAAGTCCTAGATTAAGCCTCCTCAAGAAACACAAATAAAATATATCAAAAGATAATGTACACAAACTATGTTTATCACATAATACATAGGTAAAGTATATTTGTTGCGTAGTGACCAGAAGCCACTCAATAAGTATGACTTTGCTTTCTCTCTCTCTCTCTATTTTTATTTATTTATATTTTTTATTTTTTGCTTATGAACAGGATGTTTTGCTAGGTACTGTAAGGGATATAACACTGGTCGGATAGGTGTTCTACACTAGCAGACATATAACATAGTAAGAGAAAAGAAGTCAGCACTGTTAACTCTGTCATGCATTCATACCTCAACATATGAAAAATTTTGGAACTCTTATTCTTGCCTCCTACTCTTAGCCATTAGGCAACACATTGGAGACATAAGGATAAATAAGCTGTGGTCTACTCTTACCAAGAAGTTCACCCTCTCTTGTAATGTTCCTCCATTTTCCCACCCATTGTAATCAATTCCTCTCTCTGTACTCCCCTTGTACTTTGTTCAGACATCATTTATAATTTTTATTATAATTACAAATTCACAAACTGATCTTCCCCATTATGTTACAAAGCACATTGCCCTTCTTATTTTACATATAGATCAAGGACCTGGCACAGGGTCCTGCTAAATATTTATTGTTAATATGTCTCTATTTAGTATCTATCTTCTGATTTAAGGTGAGGTATAAGCCTTATTTTATACCTGTTAAAAATGATTCCTTACTCAAGCAAAGAGGAGGGGCTCTAAACCTAAATGTACCTTCAGTACACTTTCATTTAGACTTTTGTGTGATAGTGTCTCTTCACCTCCTACATTTCCTTTCTAATACCAGCTTTTTTAAAAAAAGTTATGTTTTCTTTCTTGGGCCTCATCATACATATGTGTATTTACTATTAGGTGAGAAAATAAAGGTACCAAGTATTCCCTCTAACCAAGGCAGTCGATTTCTCACTTTTCCTCTCCCATTT
The DNA here is from genome assembly GCF_000696425.1 of Galeopterus variegatus. Taxonomy (NCBI): domain Eukaryota; kingdom Metazoa; phylum Chordata; class Mammalia; order Dermoptera; family Cynocephalidae; genus Galeopterus; species Galeopterus variegatus. Next base: position 120,696 of record NW_007727578.1, on the reverse strand, counting down.
CTCTTCCATCCTAACTTTTTAAATATCAACCAAAACATAAGATACTCTAAATTTATTTAATATTACTTTCCACCCAAGTGAAATAGAACATGCTCTCAAGAAAGAATAAAAAAGTGAAGGCTGACGAGAGGGTACACATCCATATTCATTAACTTTCCTTGTTTTGTTGTAATAATTTACTAGGTACCAGCTTGTCAGATTAGCTTAATTCTACAGTACAAGCAGTTAACAGCTTTACCTTTTTGTTTATTGTTATCAACCGTAACCTTTTCTCTACCCTAGATGTCATTTTAGGCAGTTCCTTTGAATTTCCTGTGAATATATGAAATAAGAATCATCTCATTTGATATTTACTAATCATTTTCAGGTATTGAATAATACTGTATAACCTTAATCTCACATCCCTTCTAATCTTCCTTTATATCCCCATGTCAAACTTGACACAAAATGTATGAACCTGCACTAGGAGAGCAATATAGTCTCTTTTACTTTTTTTGCTCCTCCCCGTTCTTTCCACTTCAGCTTTGGGCTGCTTTTCAGGGATGGGGTGAATTAGAGGAAGAGATAAAAATGCTTTTATATAATCTTGGGTATTGTAGTATTTTCTTGACCCAGGCTGGACGGTGTGACCTCTACTATAAAAAGCAACAGACTATTTGGTCTTTTGCAGGGCTTATTTGATAGTTCTTGGGAAATGACTCCCATGGGGGTTGTTAGAATACACATTTCCCTTTCAGGAACCAGGTGCTTTTTGGCTTATTTTGTGACTCCTCTGAGTACTTGCTCCCTGAGTTTTTTATTGCTGGATCCCCTCGTCCTGACAAACAGCCCTCTTGGACAAAGTCCCATCAAGATGACTAGCATGGATACCAACTGTCCAATAGGAAATTGACATTTCTTTTTTGGGTGCTAATGTAAATGGTATTGTGCTTTCAATTTCAAACTCCAATTGTTTGTTTCTGGTATATAGAAAAGCAATTGACTTTTGTATATTACACCTATATCCTGAAACCTTGCTATAATTGCTTATTAGTTCATTTTTTTTTTTCTTGAATCTTTGGGATTTTCTACATACATCTTATCTGTGAACAAAGACAATTTGATTTCTTCCTTCACAATATTTATACCTTTTATTTCCTTATTTTTTCAATTTTATTTCTATTTATTTTTGTGGGGTACAGTGTATTGTTTCAATACGTGCATATACTGCACAATGAATCACTTAGGGTAGATAACATAGTTTTGTACCTTTTAGTCTACCCGTTCTCCCTCCCCTGACCTCTCTCTCTTCCCAGCCTCTGGTAACCATTATTCTACTCTTTACTTCTATGAGAAGCACTATTTTATAATTTTTGAAATCAATACATCAAAAAGACACCTGCACTCCCATGTTCATCACTACACTATTCACAATAGTCAAGAGATGGAATCAAACTAAATGCCCACCAATGGATGAATGGATAAAAAAACTATGGTATGTATTCACAATGGAATGCTACTCAGCCATAAAAAGTAAATGATATTCGATTATTTCCTTTTCTTATCTTATTTAATTAGCTAAGACTTCTAACATGATGTTGAGTAGGAGTGGTGAGAGGAAAACTTCCTTGCAATTGACATTTTAAAAAAATTCCAACTCGAGTTTTCTTCACATCTTCAAAGCAGTGATTTATAAACAAAACAGCATTACTTCCATAAGAACTAAACCTTTACCACATAAGTTTCTATAAAGGAAAGGAAACCATATTAACTCAGAGATTTTATGGCATTGTTTTTGTTAGGTAATACTGTAGTATTAAATATAGCATATTAACTGAATAAAGACAATCTATGTTATTGTGAAATTCACACCACACTTCAACCAGTCATATGAACAGTCATACGCACAGTTTCTCAGTAGAATTCCACACACTTTTTATTAGAAGAGTCTTATTTAAGGTTATTGTATCTGTTGCCTTTTCAATGCCTCACTATTAAATTATATTCCTCTCCTGAGATTACTGTCTTCTTTCCACTAGGCTCCATTTCTGAGTACAATAACCAGGCTAACAAAAGGAAAGCAAATTTCCAGGATGCTAGAGCACTGTCTACAGTTTTCACAGAGGTTAAGACATCACGGCTCCCATCAACGCACACATCCTGCTCACCTCCAAACTACATGCAAATCAAATATTAAACCTAGGGTTTTGTCATATATTAAAAATATATACATAGCTATCATTTATGTAAAATATGTGAATAAAGTAATCTGTGCATTAATGTAAGTATACAAAATTCTCCACTGGATATTGGGAACATATGTCGACTTAGAGACCATAGTAAAAAATAGTTTGGAGAAAGAGTTCTCAATTTCTTTCTTTACACGTTATCAACTATAATTCATATGAGGGTTTTTTTTGTGTGTGTGTGAAAAGATGGCTTCAAATACCTAATTACCATCTGCAGCAGTTAGACACTTGTTCATCTATAATCACTGGATACTTTCAAGGCTGGACATTACCACCAGAAAGTTGATGGCTATAAAGTTTGAAAGAGATGAAGACAGGTACCTAAGCTTACTGTAAAAAAAAAAAAAAAAAAAAGAACAATTATGCAGCTCCCAATAAGTCTCCTTTTGCAATTCTAAAAATAAAGAACCCTACCTAGAAAATATAGGTAACTCGAGAATGTTTTATTCCAAACACTTAATTTTCAATGTCAGATAAATGCAATATAAAACATTAAAAGGTCTACCTTTCATACTAAAAGAAAGTGCCCAACTAAAGAGGAACTTTAAAGTTCACTTAGTTTGTCTTTAGCATGACACCCTCTTTCTTTCTTTTTTTTTTTTTTTTTTGCAAGGTATGCTCAGTCGATTTATTTATTTATTTATTTTATTATTTTTAGTTTGTCGATATACAATGTAGTTGATTATTATGTCCCATCACCGAAACCTCCCTCCCTCCTCCCTGTCCCCCCTCCCACCCAAGTGATGACACCCTCTTTCTAAGCTTACCCCAATCTCAGCATGTTCGTCTTTCTCCTTCACTATCTTTTCCTGCCCAGTGCTTTCATACTTTGTAGTTTCTCCTATTAAGGAAAAAATAGTATGATAAATGGATTCACACGTAGTAAGATACTACAGATCCTTGCTACTCAAAGTGTGCTCCACAAAACAAAGTAATTGGCACACCATACTTAACAGGAATCTGCATTTTCATAAGCTCACTATGTGTTTTTTATATGTTTTAAAACATAACCAGAATATTTGCAAGCACAGTAATGTTTGAGAAACATGGGTGGCGACTTTGTTGTTTTCCAGAGCAGTGGTTCTCAAATTGCGATCTCTGAGCAAGCAGAGTCAGCATCAGAATCACTTGGCAACTTCTTAGAAATGTAATTCTCACGCCCAACCCAAAACCTAGTGATCAGAAATTCTGCAGGTGGGGCACAGCCCTCCAGGAGATTCTGATGCATGAAAAAGTTTAAGAACCACTCTTTCAGAGTATGTACATATAAAGAATTGCTAATTTTAGAATTAAAGGGTTCAGTGCAGCATAAAAAGTTGAAAGGGATGGGATTTTTATACCATAGAGCCTGCTGGCTTTCCTCCAACTTGCAGAATCTTAAAACTCATTTACTTCCAAACATACCCTACGTGTGCTTTTAAAAGCTCTTGATACCAATTGGTTTAATTCAAGAATTCTGCTCCATTACTTAAGCTATTTCAATCTGTGAAATTTCTCTCTACAAGGATGTCAGTTTGCACAGCAATTTTAATTAGCTGCCTATATTATGGAGAAGATCATTGGCTTACTGGAATTACTTCAGTAACTTCAAAGATTCTCCACAATTGAACTCTGTGTCTTTTCATTTCCTCCCCCAACTCGTTGCCCAGATGCCCCTTGTTTGAATTTATTAATATTGTCTTTATATTTAAACTTATGTCTACACATTTTCTGTAAAAATCAGTTTTTTTCTGTGTTGATTAACTGATGTTTCAGACCGTAGCATCTCTCTAGCAAATATCACTACAAGAAGTGTTCTTCACTGGTTTTAATGTCCTTTCCAATTCAAGAAGGAGTCGTGATTAATGTAGTTTGAACTCCAAAGTAAACTAGAAAGTGTGAATAATTGCCCTTGGTAGTGATCACATTGTAGAATGAAGCACTTCACTACGGAGAAAGCAGTTATGATATTTTTTATTAATTTTAGATAGCCTCTAGTATTCTTCCATGACTAAACAATGTATTAAGAAAATGGCTAGGCAAGAAGATTCTACACTATTCAAATAACTTTTCTGCTATTATTTAAAGCATTTTGCCAGTGTTAAACAGGAGAAAATTACTCTTTGCTGAAATACCTTAACATTATGACTCTTAGTTCGTTTCACTATTGTCGCATTAAATAAGTTCCTTTTGCTTTCAACAGTGCTTATTTTGTTTTAAACCATGAATTATTCATTATGCCATATGTGTAGGTGTTAAGAAGTTAGTCTTGATGACCAAGATAACTGAAGTGATCGCTTCTTTGGCTATTTACTAAAGTGTTAAGCATATACAACCTCACTAACCCACAGCAATAGCCTATTAGTTAGGGGAAATTTGCTATCTTTAACAGGGGAGCACATTAGTGTAAGTACTGCAGACCTACAGCTTTATATGTGCACTGAAGATGTTTTGCAACTTTCCTGCAAATTGTCCAAACTAAGTGAGAATCATACATATCAAAGAAACCATCCCTCTGGGAGCTTTTTTTATTTGTCATATTAAAAATGATTTTCAGCACCTCTTTAGAGTGCAGCAACAACACATTTATACTGAGATTGGAATTAATAGATGCAAACAGATAAGAGCTATTAATTAATATCTTTTCACAACAGTAAAATGAAGAGAATCATTAAGCCAGCTAAGAACCTACCTTTTAAGAAACTTTCATAGAGTAGAAACATTGACTGAGTTGAGGATTTAACTGGAAATTAAAGGACGAGTGCAATACCATACTAACAGATCTGGGAAATGAAATCACTTTACCTCTCAGGCATGCAATAATGACTATCATCAACTAAAAGGTATTCATTTTGTAAACAAATGGAAGTGTAAACATAACTCTTATGAATATGTAGATTGGCCACAATTTAGAAAGTTATATTTTTTGTACTATATTACAAATATAAATTTTAACTCAGTACATACATGCTTCTGCATTCATTGTCTGTCAATCAAACTATGTGTCAATATTATCTTTTGGATAGACCAAAGTCTTGTGTTTTAAACTTTAGTAGAGGTAATGAGACTGACACTTATGCTTTCCTTTTTTCTACATTTTTAACTTTTTACTATAGTGTAGCATACATAAAGTAAAAGTGGAAATAAGTGTATATAACTCATTTATTTTTGCTAAATAGTCATGTAATTAACACTCAGATCAAAAAACAATACTAGTGGGGCCGAGCGCGTGGCGCACTCGGGAGAGAGTGCAGCGCTGGGAGTGCAGCAGCGCTCCCGCCGCGGGTTCGGATCCTATATAGGGATGGCCGGTGCACTCACTTGTTGAGCGTGGTGTGGCCGGTCTCAAAAAGGACGAAAACAAACAAACAAACAAACAAACAAAAAACAGTAGTAGTAGCAATACCCCAGAAGCTTTTTTGTCCCCTTCTAATTTTTACTCACCAACCCCTCACATTCAATAATAACCACTATCTTGTCTTCTGACAACATAGTTTCACTTTATTTTATGCTGCACAAAAAATATATTTTTAAATAGAAAATCAAAGAAAACAAAGAAATTAATTAAGCTTTCTTTGAACAACATGCTCATTTGCACCAGTGGCAGTGCCTTTACGCTTTGGATAGTCTGTCATAGCTACTAAAATGTACCAGATATGAATATCTAGATTTATTCTACTCCAACAGTTTTTTAATGTGAGCTAGGGACACTGGGGAGATGCCTAAAAATCTTTCAGGGGTTCCACAAGGTCAAAACTATTTTCATAATAATACTAAAACATTATTCACCATTTCACTCACTCTCTCATGAATGTACATTGGACTTTTCCAGACAAGACATGTGAAATCACTGCACACTAATGTAGAAACAACTATGATAATTCTGTTGCCTTCTGTTAAGCCAGATATTAAAGAGATCTACAGAAATGCAATGCCACTATTTTCACTAGTTTTTCCTTGGAAAATATATATTTTTGTAATAATATATTATTTATGTTAACATGTAACAAATGGCCTTGGTAAAGAGCAGTCAGGGCCTTGCATTCTTGGCATTCCTGGCAAGAATGTGCAAAAACGGTCCGGGTATGTAGAGGATTAATTTCCCCTAACACCCATTTAAGAAACTAATCTGGGAATACTGTTTATAAAATGGGAAACAGACCCCTCCCCACAGACAAATATTAAAAACATCAGAGGGTTTGTACATCCTTGAGAGTACATTCACGGACTCCTGCCTTAAATATATGTTTCTCAGGGTAGTCTACACACACATCATGCATGATCAATTACCACCAGTGTAAGATATCATATATTTTTCATCATCTTGAGATACTTTTATCCAACTTCATGCTAGATATCTCTATCTGGTTGTCAAGTAGGCACTTCAAATTCAACTCAAATTAACACTAATCAAATCATCATCTCTCCTCCCTACCAAAGATGGGGAATTTTTCTTTTTTGTCTAAAATCTTGATAACAATAACCTGTCATTCCATCACCCAAGCTGAAACTTGATGCCATTTTTTCTTTACTCCCTTTTCTCCAATAGCCAAATATTCTGTATGTCTGGTCATATTTAAACTTTAGATAGGAAGAATAAGCATTCTTAGACATTTCTTGAATCTGTCCTCTCCTCTCAATATCTACCTCTACAGCTAATATTAAGGAGCTCAGCATCCCTCGCTATCATCTACAGAAACAGCACCTTAAACATTCTCTTCCCCTCCATTTGCATCTTCTGCATCAATCCCAAATGACCTGGATGTAGGGGAAGAGAACAGTTTCGGTATCAGACAGATTCTGTTTGACAATCCTGGCAATGTATTGACCTCTCTGAGACAGTTCCTTATTTGTAACATCAGGTCAGTACTTTCTCCATTATGAAGTAAATTGTTGGATTACATAATATATGTATATCAAAAGCACAATTAATGGCCCATGGTTAGTTTTAAAAATACTACCTCCCTCCTCCTCCTCCTCTTCTCCTTAAAACAATCAAAAGGCTTTCACTTGCCATAAAAATAAACTCTTTTTACCATCACATATATGCCATCATATATAAACCTATTCTTGACCTGCTGGACACCCAATCTCATTCTCCCATTGCTTTTGACACTTTTTCAGTGACAGAATTACACATTGTTATATATCGTAAGTGAGAGAGTGATCCTTCCTGCAGGAGTATAATATTAAAGTATTCTTCTACTACTGAATTGTAAAACATAAAAGAAGCAAATCTATTAATACTGAATTAACAGTAACAGAAATAAATATGACCTCATTGTGTATTTTTACCAAAATTTCCAATAAATAATTGATAGTGGAAATACATTTGCCCCAAACATCACAGAACCCATCGAGAAAGTAAGCAAAAAAAAAAAATGTGTAGAGGTCTTTAATTTATACATGAAACATAGTGATGGGTCCAAATTAGAAGAAAAGAGTAAAAAAAAATTAATATTTTTTAGACCAATGACCATTTGCATTAGAGAAGTCCTTGCTGGAGAAGATTACAGTAGAAGAGAACTCTGGAATCTTGAAAATTTACTCCATTAACAAAATGCACTGGAGTAGATGATCCCAACTTCCCTTTGGCCCACTACCACTCTACAGTATTCTGCAGTGCCCAGTATTCTCTACAGTTATTTTTTATCTTAACCATACTTTAAATAAATAAAAAATTATAATAATGATAATAATATGTCGAACCTTCAAAAAGAGAAAGCAGAATTGTGGTTACTAGAAGTGGGAAAGGGAAGGGGGGAAGTGAGAGATTGGTTAATGGTTAAAAAACAACTAGATAGGAGAGATAAGTTCTATTGCTGTACAGTCAAGCTAGGCATCTATAATTAAAGATAATTTACTACATGTTATCAAATGGCAGAAGAGAGGAGATTGAATGTCCTTGTCACAAAAGGTGATTAAGTTTTGTAATTATGAATATGTTAATTACCCTGATTTGATCATCACACACTGTATACATGTATTGAAATATAACTGTGTACCCCACAAATATATATAATCAATATGTTTTCATAAAAAATTCTTTATAGAGGCTTTCAGCTTTGTGCAATGCAATTAATTATTTTTTCATAGAAGCAAAGCACTGTTATAAGGAAGCAGATGAAAGAGCACTGTTAGTTTTAAAACAATAACTTTGTATATAATACATAGAGTGATAATCTATATCTATGTAACATATTTAGAAATATACTTCTGGCTTGCGATCATCAAAAGTTAATATCTATTTAATGTACTAACAGTTTTCATTCATTTTAGTATCAACACTGGAAACAAGAAGAACATATTTCCTCTGCCTGCTAAAGTCCATAGTAAACAAACATTTACTGATGGGTATCTCAGGAGATGTTGTGAAAGGATAATGGAGAGGCTGACTAATGATCCTGTTGGGTTGTTGTCTTCACATTTTTGTGGTGCTCTATCTTACACAGCCCTGTAGAAAGCTGATTAGAATCCTGCTTCAGTACAGATATTAAATCAACAACAGAGGAGCTTCTGGGCCCTTGAGATCTGCTTTAAGTCTTAGAGGACCAATTCTAAATCCTAATTCTGATTAACAAATCTCCCTCTTTCTTTAGTGACCTGCTGAGGCACTATTTATGTTGACCCAGAATAAATTTCCCAATTCTATTCTTTTCTATTCCATGCCCATATCTAAGCCAAATGATTCTTAGGCCACACGTTTTGGGCACCATATAATAAGGCATTACAAAACCTACCCAAAGGACTAGTGAACTTAAACACACCTGGAAAGAAATACAAAGTGACATGTAATTATTGGGCAATATTTCTATAGAGGAGAACATAAGTTTGGTTTTTATAAAAGCTGTATTTCTATCAGCATTAAGAACGAGTACATTATTAATTATCAAAAATAATTTATCAGATCCTGATAATTTAGTGTCAAGTTTTTTTGACTGAGGAGGATTGAGACCTTTTCCCTTCATTACCAGTTTTTGCAGAGTTTCTATATTTTATTTTGAGAGAGATCATATCTTACTAGTGTCTTGATCTTCAAACTAGCAAAGTTAATGAGGCTTATGATGAGATCCTAAGGTTAGAGATGTCAGAACTACTCTATATGATCGTGCAGTTTTGCCCTGAACTTGGTCATCTAGCTGTGGGGGTGAGTTGGTGCTGTAGACTGGATGCCCCCCAACCTCACTGAAGCTTAAATCCCCATTGCAAATGTTGAGGGTGGGAAATCTTATTATGGTAATTTAAAAGTGGGCCTTGAAGAGATGGTTAGATTCTGAGGACTATGCCTAGTGATTGGATTAATAATAGTGATCATGGGCATGGTTCTGAGGGCTTTAAAAGGAGAGCAGTGAGACTTTCTCTTGCTGCTCTGCCATTTTCTTACATGTGAGACCCCTGCATTGCTATAATGCCACCACCAAAGCATACCCTCACCAGATATGTTCCCTGGACTTTGGACTTCCCAGTCTCTACAACTAAAAGCAATAAATCTTCTAACAAAGTACCCAGTTCTAGGTATTTTGTTATAAGGAATAGAAACAGACTAATAAAGAAAATTGGTACCAGAGAAATAGGGTGATGTTTATAACAAACACTTGAAAATGTGGAAATGGCTTTGGAACCGGATGTTGAGAAGAGGCTGGAAGAATGTGAAGGAGCAGGCTATAAAAAGCCGAGCTGCTAGTGGGAGTTTAGAAGACAAAAAAATTAGGGAAAGTTTAGAACTTCTAAAGACTGGATAAATGGTGGTGACCAGAATGCTTATGGAAATATGCACTGTGACAACCATTCTGAGGAATTCTCAGAAAGAAATAAGAAGTTTATTGGAAACTGGAGCAAAGATCATGCTTGGTATGAACTGGCAAGGAACTTTGCTGCATTCTGTTCATTTCCAAAAGCTTTATGGAATGTGAAACTTCAAGGTGCTGAACCATGGTATTTGGCAGCAGAAATTCCTAAGCAGCAAAGTGTCAAGGAAGTTGCATGGCTACTTGTAACAGTCTACTCTGAGTTATGGTGACAAAGGCATGACATAAAGCCAGAATTAAAAAGGGAAACAGAAAGTAAAGATTTAGAAAATTTGCAGCCTGGCCATGTGGTAGAGAAACAGCATTTTCAGGAGAAAAAATGCAATGGTGCTAAGAAGATTAGTACAAAAGAAAGGGATCATCAAGAGAAGGGAGAAAAAGCCCTGAAGGCATTGCAAAAGCTTCTGGGACCAACCCTTCCATTACAGGCCCCGAGGCCTAGGGAGACAGAATGGTTTTGGGGAACAGGCCCAAGGAGCCCACCACAGACTTGCTGCCTAGGATCATCTCGGGAAGGTAGTTTCAGAACTACTAGAGCTACTAGCATGAAATACCAGCCTGTGAGAGCTGAAGTTTGGCCAGAGACCAGAAAAGCCAGAAGAATGGAGCTGCCCAAAGATTTAGTAACCCAATCTTCACACTAGTGTGTAAAGGACGTTAAACATGGAGTAAAGGTACATGATTCACCAGCTGTAAAATTTGATGCCTGTCCTGCTGGGTTTTGGCCTTGTTTAGAACCTGTTTCCCTACTTTTGGCTGATTTCTATCTTTTTAAAATGGGATATATACCCTATGCTTGTCCCACCATTATATCTTGGCAGTATATAACTTGTATTGATTTCACAGATGGGACTTTGAACTTTGGACTTTTGAGTTAAAACAAGTTAAGACTTTGAGTACAAAATCAATGTATTTATATGTGAAAAGGACATGAGTTCTGGGCTGTCAGGGGCAGAATGCTGTAGACTGGATGCCCTCCAGCCTCACTGAAACTTGTATTCCCACTGTAACTGTTGAGGGTGGGAAATCCTATTACGTTAATTGAAACGTGGGGCCTTGAAGAGGTGATTAGATTCTAAGGACCATGCCACAGTTAATGGATTAATGATGGTGGTCATGGGCATGGTTCTCGGGGCTTTAAAAGGAGAGCAGTGAGCCTCTCTTTTTTTCTGCTCTGCTGTTTTCTGCCATGTGAGACCCCTGCATTGCTGTAAAGTTACCACCAAAGAAAATCATCACAAGATGTGTTTCCTGGACTTTGGACTTCCCAGCCCCCAAACTGTAAACAATAAATTTTCATTTTCTTACAAAGTATCCAGTTCCAGGTATTTTGTTATAAGCAACAGAAATGGACTAATACAGCTGGATTGCAAATTCAGCCCATGATTGCCAAGCCCTGCATCACTGAGTGGAACTGAGAGGGACAAAAGATGGTGCACTTTCTTCCTAGAAAATAGTGTTGTCTATACCCAAAGTGTAAGGGGACTGCCCACAAGGAGACTTCAAAAAATTCTAAAATGGTGCTGAATAGGGTATAGGAGGCCCTGACAGTGGCCTCCCTTCACAATAGGACTGGCATGTGAAGTGTTACCACTTTCATATAAAGTTGAGTTTTTGTATAATCTGCTTTGTTTTTGCATATTAAATTTTAATGTAGTATAAATAAGGAAGCTTATGTAGCAGAAGCCACTTTAAACTTATGCCTTACTCAGAAGTATGTTGAATTTTCTAACACTACAAATTTTTAGAAAATTCTATTCATGACTAATAGATGATTAATTCTATTCACGGATCACACATTACTACCTTTAAAAATTACCTTATGCATTATAAATCAGAGAACTTAATTTTATTTGTTATTCTGAGAGTGCAAATGTGTATGTATTGGGGTCTGTGTGTATGTTTGTGTGAGCGTGTGTGTGTGAAAGAGAGATAGAAAGAGACAGAGACAGAGAATGATATAACACACAATTATCCACATATAATGGAAAATAATCTATGGCCCATGGTCAAAATTTTGCTGTAATTGTTTTCCTTTCAGAATGTGCTCCTCACCTTTTCACTTTCTCACTCTCTCTCTCTGCTTCTCAGTGTGTTTATCCTTGGATATTGATGATAATAATAACACATTTAAAATGTAGCTACCCTGATGGTCAGGGTTAACAGAAGAGAATTGTGATTCAGATGATCTGACATAAAGACAAATTTGACTGAATTTTAAGACATATGACTGAGGGAAGGGAAATGCCCACAGCCCAACAGCTGCTGAGGTGAGCTAAGACCCACGTGGCACTAGGGGTCCAGTCTAAGGACCCAGAGGGAAGGGAAGCACCCAAATCCCAGAAGCCATTGAGGTCGGCCAAGACCTGTGCTGCACAGGGGGCTGAGTCTATGGCCATGGAAAGCTGGAACAGGAGCCAAGGTGGTGTAATATAGCCACTGCCACATCTACTGTCACTGCAAGGACAGGTCAACACCACAGTAGCAGCAAGCGCCACTCTGCAGGCAACCAGCCACTCACTCAACTACACTGATATAAGAAGAGTCACCAGTAGAGCCTGCAAATAGAGCAGGAAATCTTTATCTTCATAGCAAAAACCAGAGTGATAGAAGAAGCAAATCCTCTACCAGATGACCAAACATCAATGAATAAATACTAGAAAAATAAACAAGAAGATATGACACCACAGAAGGAATACAGCAATGCTCAAATTCCAGATCCTATAGAACAGGAAATCCTTGAAATGTCTAAAAAATAATTCTGAACAATGGTCTTAAGAAAACTTGAAGAGATAAAAGAAGACTGAATCAGAGAACACAATGAAACAAGAAAAAATATCCAGAATATGAAGAAGGAAATTTACAAAGAGATTAATACCATAAAAAAAGAGTACAGTGGAACTACTAGAAATGAAAGATTGACTCAAATGAATAAAAAACACAACAGAGAGCTTGAGCAGCAGACTAAAGTAGGCAGAAGAATTTCAGATCTCTAAGACAGTCTTTTCAAAATAATCCAGGTAGACAAAGAAAAAAAAGAAAACAGAATTGAACATAATGGAGAAAATCTAACAGAGATATCAGACAATCTCAAGCTCTCTACATCTGAATTGTGGATGTTCCAGAAGAGGAGGAGAAAGTAAAAGGTATTAAAACTATTCAAGGAAATAATAACAGAAATTTCCCTGGTGTAAGGAGGGATGTAGACCTTCAGATCCAGGAAGCTCAAAGGTTCCCAAACAGATTCAATTAGAAAAGATCCTCTGCAAGACACATTATAATCAAAATTGCAAGGCTCAAAGACAAAGTGAGAATTCTTAAAGCAGCATGAGAAAAGCATCAAGTCACATATAAAGGAACCCCCATCAGACTAACAGCAGAATTCTCATCTGAAACCCTATAGGCCAGAAGAAAATGGAATGACATATTCAAAATACTAAAAAAGAAAAAAAAATTGCCAGCCAAGAATTCTTTACCCAGCAAAGCTCTCCTTCAGAATGAGGGAGAAATAGTGTATTTCCCAGACAAACATAAATTGTGGGCATTCACAACCACACGACCAGACCTACAAGAAATTCTCAAGGGAGTACTTCTTCTGGAATCTGAATAATGATGACCATTTTCATGGATAAGCAAGAGGAAAGAGAGCCATTAAAACAAAAATGCCAGCAAGAAAGAGAAAGAAGCTAAATCATGCTACCTTAAATGTCCAACTAACATTAAAGAAGAGAAATAAAAGAGGAAGTAATGATCAAAAGATGTTTAAAATGTATAAACAGACCTCCACAATGGACAAGTGCACGCTGGCAAGAGAGGCACCCCCAGAGAGACCCAAGACCATAGAAACCAAGCACCCTGAGGGGAAAGTGTGACTGAGCAGGTAGGTGCCACTGCCACCAGACCCTACCCCCTCCCTGGGCGAATGTGTGCCAACCTGGAAGGCACCCCCAGAGAGGCCCAAGAGACCCATGGTGACCATGCATCCCAAGGCTTCCATGTGGGAACAGGTGCTGCTGCTGGACTCCCAGCCCAATCCAATCCCCATAGCCCAGAGATGCCCAAACATTCCACACACAGGCACTGAGGCAGCCATGCCAAATTGGCAGTCCTGGTAGGATCATAGCCAGACAATAGTGTCAAACCAGTGGACCATGAAATCCCTTGCCACAATGAACAAAACACCACAGGAAAGATACCAGAAATATGAAAAATCAAGAAAGTACACCACCAAAGGGCAATAGCTCTCAAGCTCTAGATACTATACAACAAGAAGCCCTTGAAATGATTGACAAGGAATTTCAAGCAATAATTCTAAGAAAAGTAAATGAGATACAAGAAAACTCAGCTAGAAAACACGATGAAATGAGGAAAAATATACAGGACCTGAAAGAAGAAATGTACAGGGAAAACAATGCCCTGAAAAACAATGTAGAAGAGCTTGCCGAGTTGAAAAATTTATTCAACCAAATAAAAAACACAACAGAGTTTAACCAGCAGGCTTGCAGAAGCAGAAGAGAGAACTTCTGACCTTGAAGATGGACTGTTTGAAATAACACAGGCAGACAAAAAAAAAAGAAGAATTAAAGACATCGAAGAAAATGCAAGAGAAATATCAGACAGCCTTAAGCGCTAAAATATCCAAGACATGGGTATTCCAAAAGGGGAGGAAAAAGGAGATTGCACTGAAAACATATTCAAAAAAATAGTGGCAGAAAACTTCCCAGGTATAGGAAAAGACACAGATCTTCAGATTCAGGAAGCTCAAAGATCTCCAAATGTATTCAATGCAAAAAGGTCTTCTCCAAGACATGTTACAGTCAAGTTAGCAAAACTCAAAGACAGAGAATCTTAAAAGCTTCAAGAGAGAAGCATCAAATTACCTAAAAGGGAACCCCAATCAAACTAACATCAGACTTTTCATCAAAAAGCCTAAAAGCCAGAAGGGACAAGGCTATCTTTGAGAATGAAGGGCAAATAGTATACTTCTCAGACAAACAAAAACTGTGGGAGTTCACTACCACATGACAACCCTTAAAAGAAATTCTCAAGGGAGTACTGGGTTTGGTACCTGAAAAATAACTACCATTGCCAGAAAAAGTCGAGAAAAATCAAAACCCACTAGGAAAATAAAAATGCTAACAATGAAGAAAAAGAAAAAAGAAAAAGTTTACCTACCACACAAGAAATGAAAAAAATATGGAAGACAAACAGTAAATTAAAAGAAAGGAACAAAAGACACTTAAGACATCTAAACAAAAATCAATACAATGCTAGAAGTAAATCAACACTTTTCAATAACAACTCTTAATGTAAAAGGATTAAATTCCCCACTCAAAAGACACAGACTGACTAACTGGATTAAAAAGATGGACCCAACTAAATGCTGCCTTCAAGAGACTCACTTCACCTATAAAGACATGCATATACTGAAAGCAAAAGGATGGAAAAAGATATACCTTGTAAATAGAAATGAAAAATGAGCTGGAGTAGCTATTTTTATATCTGATAAAATAGACTTTAAACTAAAAACATAAAAAGAGATAAAGAGGGCCACAACATAATGATAAAAGGATTTATCCATCAAGAAGACATAACAATCATAAATATATGTGCAACCAATATTGGCTCACTCAGATTTATAAATCAAAATTTATTAGACCTAAAGAAGGAGCTAGACACTAATACTGTAATAGCAAGGGACCTGAACAACCCACTATAAATAATGGACAGTTCATCTAGTCAAAGAATTAGCAGAGAAACACAATTTAAACAACACTTTAGACCATTTGGACTTGTCAGATATCCACAGAACATTCCACCCAACAACCTCAGAATATTCATTCTTCTCATCAGCACATGAATCATTCTCCAAGATAGATCTCATATTAGTTTGCAAATCAAGTCGCAACAACTTCAAAAAAATTGGAATTATCCATGCATTTTTTCAGATGACAATGGATTAAAATAAATCAATACCAAACAAAATTCTGGAAACTATACAAACACATGAAAACTAAGCACAATTCTACTTTATCATATATGGGTGCAAAAAGAAATCAAACGGGAAATCAAATAATTGCTTGAAACTAATGAAAACAATGACACATCATACCAAAACCCGTGGGATACTGTAAAAACAGTACTAAGGTAGAAATTTATTGCATTAAATGTTTACTTCAGAAGAATGGAAGGATGGCAAGTGAAGAACCCAATACTTCACCTTAAAGAACTAGAAAAACAACAGTCCAAACCCAAAGTTAGCACATGGAAATAAATCATTAAGATCAGAGCAAAACTTAATGAAATTGAAACTCAATAAATGATACAAAAGATCAATGAATCAAAAAGTTGGTTTTTTTGAAAAAATAAATAGAATTGACAAAGCATTAGCACAGCTAACTAATAAAAGAAGAGAGAAGACTCAAATAACAAAAATTAGAAATAAAAAAAGGTGAAATTATGACTGATACCTCTAAGCTACAAGGAATAATTAGTGACCACTATAAACATCTATATGACAACAAATTTGAAAATCTGGAGGAAATGGAAAAATTTCTGGACACACACAAACCAAAAACAGTGAGCCAAAAATATGTAGAACATCTGATCAGACCAAAAATAATAAAAGAGATTGAAGCTATTATCAGAAGGCTCCTAACAAAGAAAAGCCCAAGACCAGATGGGTTCACAGAAAAATTCTACCCAACATTCAAAGAGGAATTGACACCAATTCTCTACAAATGATTTCAAAACAGTGAAATAGAGGCAATTCTCCCAAACTCATTCTATGAAGCAAACATCACCCTGATACCAAAACCAGACAAAGATACCACAAAAAAAGAAAACTACAGGCCAATATCTTTGATGAATATAGATGCAAAAATTCTCAATAAAACACTAGCTAACAGAATACAGCAATACATACACCAAATTATCAACCATGATCAAGTGGGATTCATCCCAGGGATGCAAGGTGGGATAAACATACACAAATCAATAAATGTGATACACGATATCAATAAAATCAAACACAAGTACCAGATGATCATCTCTATAGATGCTGAAAAAGCATTTGATAAAATTAAACACTCATTCATGATAATTACTCTAAGTTAGGTATAGATGGAAAGTATCATCCTTAAGAGTAGGAACTAGACACAGATGACCACTCTCACCACTCCTATTAAACATAGCATTGGAAGTACTAGCCAGAGCAATCAGAGAAGAGAAGGAAATAAAGGACATCCAGATTGAAAAAGATGAAGTCAAACTGTCCCTGTTTGCAGATGACATGATCCTATATACCAAAAAGCCTAAAGCCTCTACAATAAAACTCTTGGAGTTGATAAATGAATTCAGCAAAGTTGCAGGATAAAAAATCAACACACAAAATTCAGTAGCATTTCTATTCTCCAATAGTCAATATACAGAAAGAGAAATCAAGAAAGCTTGCCCTTTTACAATTGCCACCACCACCACCACCAACAACAACAAAAAAAAAAATCTTAGGAATAGTGTTAATAAAGGATGTGAAAAATCTCTATAATCAGAACTACAAACCACTGTTCAGAGAAATTAAAGAGGAGACAAGAAGATGGAAAGATAATCCATGCTCTTAGATTGGAAGAATCAACATTGTGAAAATGTCTAAACTACCCAAAGTGATATAAAAATTCAATGCAATCCCCATCAAAATTCCAGTGACATTTTTCTCAGAATTGGAAAAATAACTATCCAGACATTTATATGGAATAACAAAAGACCATGGATAGACAAAGCAATTCTGAGCAAAAAAAAATAAAGCTGGAGGCATAACAGTACCTGACTTTAAAGTATATTACAAAGCTATAATAACCAAAACCACATGGTACTGGCATATAGTCAGACACATGTATCAATGGAATAGAAGAGAGAATCCAGAAACCAACCCACACACCTGCAGCCATCTGATCTTTGACAAAGGCACCAAGCCTATACACTGGGGAAGAGACTGCCTCCTCAGCAAATGGAGCTTGGATAACTGGATATCCATATGCAGGAGAATGAAACTAGACCCATACCTCTCACCATATACCAAAAGTAACTCAAAATGGATGAAAAAATTAAAATACATCTGAAAACAAAAATGCTCAATAAAGGAAACATAGGAGAAACACTCCAGGAAGTGGGAATGGGCACAGACTTCACGAATATGACCTGAAAAGAGCAGGCAAACAAAGGAAAAATAAACAAATGGGATTATATCAAACTAAAAATCTTCTGCACAGCAAGAGAAACCATTAACAGAGTTAAATGACAACCAACAGAGTGGGAGAAAATATTTGTAAAATATACATCAAACAAAGGATTAATATCCAGAATATACAAGGAACTGAAACAACTTTACAGCAAAAAACAAGTTTAAAAAACCCAATTAAAAAATGGGCAAAGGAGCTAAATAGGCATTTCTCGAAGGAAGGTATACGAATGGCCAACAGACACATGAAAAAATGCTCAACATCATCTGGCATTTGGGAAATGCCAATCAAAACCACACTGAGATACCATCTCACCCCAGTAAGGATGGCTAAAATCCAAAAGACTGTGAATGATAAATGCTGTCAAGGTTGTGGAGAAAATGGAATGCTCATACACTGTTAGTAGGACTGCAAAATGGTACAGCCATTACAGAAAATGTTATGGAGGTTCCTCAAACAATTGCAGATAGATCTACTATATGACCTAGCTAGGCCAGTGCTGGGAATATACCCAGAAGAATGGAAGTCATCAAGTCAGATGTATACCTCTACTCCAATATTCATTGCAGTACTATTTATAATAGCTAAGCATTCGAACTAACCCAAATGTCCATCATCAGATGAGTGGATATGAAAACTGTGGTATATCTACACAATGGAATACTACTCTGTTATAAAAAGAATGAAATACTGCCATTTGCAATAACATGGATGGACCTGTAGAAAATAATATTAAATGAATTGAGTCAGGCACAGAAAGAGAAAAACCACATGTTCTCACCTATATTTGGCAGCTAAAAATAAATAAATGCACAATTAGACTAGGGGGCAGGAGTGAAGAAGCCACAATAATCGCAATTCCTTGAAGTTGTTATGACAAGCAAACAGATATGAGATTGTTGGGATGGAGGGGTCGAGGGATGGGAGAGGGGTGATTTGGTAATGGACCACAATAATCAACCATATTGCATATTGATAAAATAAAATTCAATTAAAAAATCCATCTAAACAAAAAGCATTAAATGACCTGAATTAATGAATAACAGTCAGTAACTACCCTAAATGCAAATGGATTAAACTCCCCATTCAAAAGACACAGACTGACCGAGTGGATTAAAAAGCTAGAGCAAAGTATATGCTGTGTTAAAGAGACCCACCGCACCTGCAGAGACACACACAGACTAAAAGAGAAGGGATGGAAATAGATATACCACTCAAATGGAAACCAAAAACAAGCAGGAGTAGCTATTCTTATCTTGGTTAAAATAGACTTTAAAACAAAAAACATAAAAAGAGACAAAGAGGACCCGTATATATTGATAAAAGGATCAGTCCAGCTAGAAGACATAGCAATCACAAATACTGAGTGCCAATACTAGGACACTCAGGTATATAAAGCAAACACTCTTAAACCTAAATGTCCATCATCAGATGAGTGGATATGGAAAATGTGGTACATCTGCACAATGGAATACTACTCAGGTATAAAAAAGAATGAAATACTACCATTTGCAATGACATGGATGGACCTAGAGAGAATTATATTAAGTGAAACAAGTCAGGCACAGAAAGAGAAATATCACATGTTCTCACTTATTTGTGGGAGCTAAAAATAAACAAATAAATACACTAAAAAAAAAACCGGGGGGGGGGGGGAAGACATTACAATCGCAATTCCTTGAAATTGATAACGACAAGCAAACAGAAAGGACATTGCTGGGAGGGACGGGGGAGAGGTAGGAGGGAGGAAGGTTTCGGTAATTGGCCACAATAGTCAACCACATTGTATATCGACAAAATAAAATAAAATAAAATATTTTTTTAAAAAAACCTAAATAAAGAAATAGGCCCTGAGATGTTAATCATGGGTGACCTGGACACCACTCTCTCAATATGGGACTCATCTTCCAGGCAACAAATCGACAAAGAAACACAGGATTTAAACTCCACCTTAGAGCAACTGAACCTGGCAGATATATACAGAACATTTCACCCAACAACTGAAGAATATACTTTCTTCTCATTGGCACATGGAACATTCTCCAGGATAGACTACATATTAGTTCACAAATCTAGTCTCTCCAAATATAAAAACAAACAAACAAAAAAAACCTTGAAATCATTCTAAGTATGTTTTCAAACCAGGAAGGACTAAAACTGGAAATTATTAATAAACAAAACCCCAGAAACTATACAAATACATGGAAACTAAACAATAGGGTTCTGAATGACCTGCGGGTCCCAGAAGAAATTAAACAGGAAATTAAACAATTTCTTGAAACTAATGAAAACAAAGATACATCATACCAAAACCTGTGGGATACTGCAAAAGCAATACTAAGAGGCAAGTTCATGGTAATAAATGCTTACATGAAAAGAATAGAAAGACTTCAAATAAATGATCTAACACTATCCCTCAAAGAAACTGAAAAACAACAACCCAATCCTAAAGATAGTAGATGGAAAGAAATAACTAGGATCAGATAAGAACAAAATGAAAGAGAGACCCCCAAAAAACAATAGAAAAGATCAACGAAACAAAACGTTGTTTTTTTGAGAGGATAAAGTAGACCACCCATTAGTTAGGTTAACAAAAGAAGGAAGGAAGGAAGGAAGGAAGGAAGGAAGGAAGGAAGGAAGGAAGGAAGGAAGGAAGGAAGGAAGGAAAGAAAGAAAAAGAGAGAAGACCCAAATAACAAAAATCAGAAATGAAAAGGGAGACATTACAACTGATACCATAGAAATACAAAGAATCATTAGAGAGTATTATAAACAATTGCATGACAACAAATATGAAAACCTGGAAGATATGGATAAATTTCTAGACAAATACAAACTACTCAGACTGAACAAAGAAGAGACAGAAAACCTGATCAAAACAATAAAAAGGAATGAGATTGAAGTGGTAATCAGCAACCTTCCAACAATGAAAATCCCTGGTTCGGATGGCTTTACAACTGAATTCTATCAAACAGTTAAAGAGGAATTAATACCAATTCTCCTCAAACTGAACCAAAAAGTTGAAACAGGAGCCATTCTCCCAAAATCATTCAATGAGGCCAACATAACTCTGATTCTAAAACCAGATAAAGACACAACAAAAAGAGAAACTTACAAGCCAATATCCTTGATGAACATAGATGCAAAAATCCTCAACAAAATATTAGCAATCAGAATACTGCAACATATCAAAAAAAATTTACACTATGATCAAGTGGGATTCATCCCGGGGATGCAAGGATGGTTCAACATATGAAAGTCAATAAATGTGATACATCACATCAACAAAATCATGGACAAAAACCATATGATTATCACAATAGATGGTGACAATGTATTTGACAAAATTCAACATCCCTTCTTGATAAAGACTGTCAACAAATTAGGTCTGGAAGGAAAGTATCTCAACACATTAAAAGCCATGTATTGGCAAGCCCACCACCAGTATCATTCTGAGTGGGGAAAAACTGAAGGCTTTTCCCTTAAGAACAGGAATAAGGCAAGGATGCCGACTCTCACCACTTCTATTTAACACAGTACAGGAGGTACCAGCAAGAGCAATTAGGTAAGTGAAAGAAATAAAGGGCATCCAGACTGGAAAGATGAAGTCAAACTGTCTCTATTTGTAGAATACATGATACTATATATAGAAGAACCTAAAGACTCTATCAAAAATCTCCTAGAGCTGGTTAATAATTTCAGTAACATTGCAGGATACAAAATAAATGCCTCCAAATCAGTTGCATTTATATTCTTCAATAATGAGCTAACAGAAAGAGAAATCAAGAAAGTAAACCCATTTACAATTGTCATGAAAATAATAAAATACCTAGGAATCAATTAAACAAGGCAGTGAAAGAGCTCTACAATAAGAACAGCAAACCACTACTGAAAGAAATTAAAGAAAACAGAGAAAGATGGAAAGACATTCCATCTTCTTGGATTGGAAGAATTAACATTGTGAAAATGTCTATACTACCCAAAGTGATCTACAGATTCAATGCATCCCCATGAAAATACCGATGGCGTCTTCACAAAAATGGAGAAAACAATCTTAACTTTCATATGGAACAACTAAAGACCCCGAATAGCCAAAGGAATCTTGAGCAAAAAAAATAAACTGGGAGGCATAACACTACCTGATTTCAAATTATACTACTAAGTTTTAGTAACCAAAACAACATGGTATTGGTGTAAAAATAGAAACTTGGACCAGTGGAGCAAAATAGAGAACCCAGAAATCATCCTTCAGGCTTACAGCCATCTGATATTTGACAAAGACAACAAAAACCTACCTTTGGGAAAACTGGATATCCATATGAAGAAGAATGAAACTAGACATGCACCTCTTACCATATACTAAAATCAGCTCAAAATGGATTAAAGACTTAAGTGTAAGACCTGAAACTGTAAAATTATTATGGGAAAATATAGGTGAAACACGTTAGGAACTAGGTCCAGGTGCAGACTTTATGTCATGAGCCTGAAAGCACATGCAACAAAAGAAGAAATAAACAAATGGGACTATATCAAATTAAAAATCTTCTGCACAGCAAAGGAAATAATCAAGGGAGTGTAACGACAACCTACAGAGTGGGAGAAGATTTTTGCTAACTATGCGTCTGACAAGGGCTTAATATCCATAATATGCAAGGAACTTAAGCAATTACATAGTAAAAAAAACAAACAAACAAACAAACAAACAAATAACCCGATTAAAAAATGGACAAAGGAGGTGAATAGACATTTTTTTCAAAGGAAGACATAGAAATGGCCAACAAGTACATGAAGAAATGCTGAACATCCCTAATCATCATCAAAACCAATGAGATTACCTCACCCCAGTTACATGGCTATAATAAAAAAGACAGAGAATAAAAAATGCCAAGGAGGATGTGGAGAGAAGGGTATGCCCCTACACTGTTGGTTTGACTGTAAATTAGTATAACCACAATGGGAAACAGTATGAAATTTTCTCGAACTACAAATAAATCTTCTATACAATCCAGCAATCCCACTTCTGGGTATATATTCAAAGAATGGAAATCATCATGTCTAAGGGATACCTGCATTCCCATTTTCATCACAGCTCTGTTCACAATAGTCAACATATGGAACTGACATAAATGCCCATTGATGGATGATTGGATAAGGAAACCGTGGTATATATACACCATGGATTACCACTCCGCCATTAAAAAGAATGAAATTTTCCCATTTGCAACAACATAGATGAGCCTGAAGAAACTTACGTTGAGTGAAATAAGCCAAGCACAGCAGGATAAATACCACATGTGCTCACTCATAAGTGGGAGCTAAGAGAGAAAGAAGGAAGGAAAGACAGACCGCAGTGGTGTGTTGGACTTGCAGAGGGAGAGAGCATACCTAGGGATACAAAGTGGAGTGGGGGAAAGGGAATGGGGAGGGAGGTCGGGGATAATTGGGTACGGGACACGAGGTATAATCAGAATTTGTGGTAATGGGCATGCTGCCAGTATGGATCAGGCCATAACATCTGGGGCACGAGTGGTGATGATCAGCTTTGTATGCCATGAATATTCATAACCAAAAAAATTATGATTATATTGAAATTAGGTAGAATGCATGGAATATGTGAGAGTTTACTTACATGTAATGAAGCCATCTTCCTTTGTAGCATATACAAAAATTAATTTCAGATCAATTGATATGATCACTGTGCTTAAAATATCTATAAAGTTGTTAAAATTACATAATTTCGAGGTAAGGAATAACTTAAATAAAACATGAGATCCAGAACTCATACACTAAAATATTAATATTAGTAGATTTGATTACATAAATAATACCACAGTTTTAAAAATGTGCTATGAAGTTAACAATCAAGATTCAGGCTGAAAGAAAATATTTGCAAAGCATATGACATACAGAAATTTCCAGAATATAAAAATAACTATAAATCTGTAAGAAACACACACAGATCCCAATAGAGAGATGTATAAAGGGCATGAACAGACAGTTCACAGAAGGAGCAATACAATGAATAAACTCTTAAAAGAATGCATGATCTCACTGGGAATCAGATATCCTTGAGTTTTAAAAGTAGGTAACATCCATTTTCACCCATGAAATTGGCAAAAATAAAAACAACTGATTACAATCTGCTATTGGAAAGGGCATGGAAAAATGAATATTCTACTCTACATTAGTATATCACTTTGGAGGTCTATTTGTACCCATCAAAACTTAAAATGTAAATGTCCTTTTATTCATTAATTCCATTTCTAAGTATCTAATCCAGACAAAATAATGAATTTTCCCATAAATAATCAAGTAAAATAATATTTATAGCCTCTGTATTTGTAACACTTACAGCAAATATTATATGCCATAATCTGTTCTATGTGTTTGGTTTATGTTTATTTACCTACCTCTCGCAAGAAATCTATAACTTTGTATAAATGCTATTCCCAATTTATGTTTAAAGATTGTTTTAACGTAATAACATATAAAGACTAAATACAATGTGGAATCTTAAATTGGATCCTGGAACGTAAAAAGGCCATTAGTGGAAAAACTAGTGAAATTTGAATCAAATCTAGAATTAATAATATTGTACCAATTATAATTTCTTAGTTCCGATAAATGTACCATGTTTTTGTATGATTTTAACATTAGAGGAAGTTGGATGAAGGGTAGGCAAAGACTGTACTATCTTCGCAACTTGTCTGTAAATCCACATTCGGTCTAGAAGTAAAAAGTTTTTACAAATATCCTTAGTATCCCACAGCTAATAAGTGGCAGAGCTAGTTGGGATAGTACGAGAGTAAAACCATGGAGAGTAAAATTAGCATGCAGTGTTTGGAGACTACAGTCAGATAGGTTTGTCAAATGCAAATAGCAGAATTTGTTACTCTCATCTTTTGTCTTCATATAGCTCCCTTGGCCTGCCTCCATCTCTATAAACCTGGATTCCTCCTGTTAAGTTGTTTTCATTGAATTTTGAATAAACGTATAATGCACACTTCCTATGTGCCAGAAGCTGTGAAAGCAATAAAAACAAATTAGACAGTACTTATATTTAAGTAAACCACTAAGCTATATAGACATGTAAGAAATAACAACAACGATTTTTTAAAATGAATTATTCCTTGAAGTTTATGGAAGATATCACCAGGAGCTTCATATCATAGATTTCTAATATTCTGACTTTCAATCCCACATCTTGACTAGATAATCAAAATTAAAAACAGCCATGTTAGATTTTTAAATTTTGAATTTTAAAGTGTTCTATGTTTAGTTCTGTTTCTCTACCACCATCTATATTGTTGTTTCTATCTATGAAGCACTTTTCTGATAATATTCCTAAAGTCAATAGTTTGCTTTGTTTCCTAAATGATGAAAATAATCTTAAAGTATCTTCCATAAACTATATGCTTCAACGTACTTTGAATAAGTAATTCCAGAGTCTGTGGTCTCAATGACTATGCTATTTTTATGGATAATGCAAACTTAGAAGCTGAAATTTCCATCAACATGAAAATTATTAAGTAGACTATATCATATATAGACTATGAAATATTTTGTAGGAATTAAAATGGGAATATCTCTAAAATACTTTGTGAGTGGAAAAAATATGGAACTTGGAGAACGGTATGCATTGTGAACCAGTGAGCCTTTGGTAAACAGAACATGTAATCCTACAAAGTTATCCTGCCCTAATCCCCAGAACCAATGAATATTATGAAATATCACTACTGTAGTTATGTTATATGGCACAGTTAATGTTAAGATAAGGAGATTATCCAGATGGGCCTTCTAATCACTTGAGAACTTTCTCCAGTTGATGGCAGAAGTTGTTAAAGAGATTTGAAGCATGGTAAGGACTCAACAGTACCACTGCTAATTTGAAGATGGAGGGACCACATGAGATGGAATGCAGGCAGCCTTAAAGAGCTGATAATAGTCCCCAGCCAATAGCCAGCAAGTAAACAGGGACCTCAATCCTATGACTGCAAGGAACTAAATTCTGCCAATGATGGAAGTAAACCTGGAAGAAAACACTGAGTTCCAGGTGGGAACACACCTGGCCAAAACCTTGACTTTGGACTTGTGAAGCCCTAAAGAGAATCTATCCATGACATGCCAGATTGCTAACCTATAGAAATGTGAGCTAATGAATGGGTGTTATTTCAACCTATTAAGTTTTCTATAGTAATTTATTATGGTAGCAATATAAAACTAATACAAAACCTATTTATGAATAATGCACAAAAAGCTACACTTTTGCACACAAAACTGATATAAGTGGTTACTTTGAATTGGATAAGTGTTGAGGAGAAGAAAAGGATTATTTATTTTTTCTTTATATACTTTATTTAAATTTTTTGCACAATGAAGATAAATTCATAAATTAATATAGTATTTTACAAGTGATTTTAAAGTATACAGCCAATAATGGAGACCTAATTTTAAAGAAGTGTGGTATTTCCTTATTCATTCAGGATTCTCCATATATTTTATATGAATATATAATAAACATATATTTATGCTTATTATGGACCAGGAAGTATTAGTAAGGTGTAGTAAATGAGATATTATCTCTGGTCCTGTGGAGATCAGAATCTGGTGGAGGATATAAAATAAAGCCAAGTTTGTTAAGTTCTATTTGTTAAAGGACTAAGTACAAGATACCAGGCAGACAGAAAGTTCACTTCCACAGACAAGGCAAGAGAAGTTATAAATCAGAGCAGGATGCAAGAAGTGCAATGTAAGGAGTGCTCAGGAGTTTGAATTTTATTCTGAGTACAATAGGAAGCTTTTGAAACATTAAAATGGGTAACAGCATAATCTTACTCACAGTTTAGAACTACCACTCTGGCTGCCAAAAGGAGAGACAATGCATTGGAGAGGGGATTGGGAGACCTGTGTTTGCTTTATAATATATTCTATTGCACAGGTATTTATATGCTTTCATCTGTATATTTTTTATTTCATATTTAAAAAAATACAACAAAATGTTCTAAATTAAGATAGCAGAAGTAGGGATGAGTATACAAATGTCAGAGATATTTAGGAGGTAGCTTCAACCATCTCTACTGATCTTGATGGGAGTGCAAAAATGGGAGTGAGGCATCAAGGATGACACCAAAGTGTCTGTGTCATTCATTCACTAAGGAGAGGATACAGGAGGAGAAGCAGTTTTGCATGGAGAAGATGATAATAGCCATTCTGGACTTAGTGGATTTCGGGTATTTCTGAGACATCCAAATGCAGATGCTGGGTGGATAGCTTGATGTTCAAGGGAGCAACACAGATTTTCTATCTTATGAAGGATTTTGACACCACATTATAGAAAGTGAGCCTAATAGTGGCTTGTAGAACAGGTTTATTTTTCTTATATAAGAACAACTCCAGAGACAGGCAGCTTCAGACATTTTTTTCAAAAATACCATCAAGATCTTATCTCTTTTTAGATTTCTTCCCTCCTATACTTATAGAAGTTTTGGGGGATTTTTGTTTTATATGTCCCCTCTTAATGGTAAGGTGAGTGTCACAGATCCAGGCATCAATCATATCTGTGTTCAAAGTGTGAAAAGGGAAGGGATGGCTCCAACAAGATTTCCTCTGCTTTTATCCAAAAGCTGCCCACCAGATGTCTCTTATATTTCATTGCCTTTAAAGTGAGAGGTGCTAAGAAATAAAAAAAGATTGGGAATAGCAGCTAGGTTTGTGAAGCAATACAATCAGCCCCCAAAGTGTAGATTACATTTTAATATATGTCATTAGGTCCAGAGAAAGCATGTAGAGTTAGAAGTCTATGGAGCAAGGACTACAGGGAACATCAATATTTAAAGATTAAACACCAATATTTAAAGGTTTGACAGAGAAAATACAGTTTACAAAGCAGACTTCTAAGGAATTGTCAGAGAATTAAGATGAAAACCTGGAAAACTGAAGCCATGAAGTCTGATGGAAGAGAGAACAGTAGGAAAGGACTTCTCATCGGTATCAAATGATGCCTAGAAATCAACTAGAAAAAAGCTGGAAAACTTTCCGTCAGATTTCAACACTAGTGACATTAATGCTATTAGATAAAGCAGCTTCAGTGACTTTGTAGCAGTGGAAGCCAGATTACTTGAGCTAATGCGTGAATGGAAGGTGAGAAATTGGGGATAGTGGGTGCAGCAAAAACTTTCTTGAAGTTTGCTCTGTGGAGGTAAGGAAATGAACAGGGTGTGAGCTAGCAAGGGAATCCGGATCAAGGTATCTGTTTTTAACATTGAAAAGAAGTGAGCATTTTTTAAGCTTGCTTGGGAAAGAAGCCATAAAGAGGGATATGCTGAACATTCAGTTGAAATTGGATAGCTGATGGAGAGAAACTTCCGAGGAAATGGAGGATAACAGAGGCCAAAAGACTGTGAAAGGGAGACGGGGGAAGGGACATCTCATGTATGACATGGGACAAAGAGAGATGAGATGTATACATTTAGATGGCTTCCTATGGTGGCTTGCCTTTGTTAGGTATGAGATGACATCTGCTAATGAGATACTGCCTGGGAAGATTTAAGACATGTGGTGGGAAGATTTGAAATGGCTTCTGCAGTGAAAAGAAGTGAGAAAGAGAAAGCTGACTACTAGATTTGGGAGTAGTTTTGAGGTCTCAGTTGAAGTGTGCATTCATAAATTTGTAGACATACCATTCTGCGGAAGTATATGACATTTCCCATCACCACGCACCAGCCTGAGTCTAAATTGACTTTGTAACTTAATACTTGCATAAAATACTACTCCACTATCTCACTTGATCCTCAGGATAGTATCCAAGTTTTTTTTTTATATATGAATTAAAATGATAGAGGCTTAATATTAATATGGAATGGAGTAAACCCTGCAAATGAGCTTTAATAATTGAGCATTCTCTTCCTATCTTTCATTTGCTATTAGAGATTTTATCATTATCTTAAAGATAGAACTGTTTGAATACCAAAGTACTCTCTCTGTATTTTTTTCTGTAGTCTAACTCAGAAATTCTCAAAGCTTCATTAGCATGAGAAAACAGCCTTGATGTTCAGGAGTCTATACTCAATACCGTGTAATAGGTATTTAGTTACAGGTGTACTTTTAACTTTGCTTAAATTGCACCTTATGCTCTGACTTACTAAGTGAACCACTAAACAAGAGTCAATTCTACTGCCAATTCTAAATATGCATTCATTCCTCTAAATCTGCATATTTATTTTTTAAGTCATATTTGACATGCATTATCTCAGGGGTTAAGGAAAAGAAATGGAGGGCTTACAATTAAGATGAAATCATACTGATAAATTATTTGGGAGAAAAATGAAATCAGTGGAAGGGTATTCCTTTGTCCATCCATTAAGATATCAATTAGCAAATTTGTTATAGGTGCTCCACTAATCATTGAAGAGCCAGCCTGCATTATAAGCAAGGTGACAGGAACCTAAACTAATGCCTATGCTCCCCCTGCAATGACTGTAACAGACATCACCAACTGATTCCAGACCTCTTTTACACTCATGCCAGAGATGACCTCAGAATCATTACTCACACAGCCCAACAGGCCACCATTAGCTATTGATCAGAATTTGGCATGCAAGACATAGTCTATTTATCATCCCTTATCTAGTGTTCTGTATATATGCCAGAATTTAACCTTAATATAAATGTGAAGATTATAGATTTTTATTGTATAATTCAAAGCTCTTATTTAAATCCAGAAATATACAAGTTTCATTTAAAGCATAGTAATCACATGAGCAAAACTGTACTATAGTAGTCCTCTGTGTCCTGATTTATAGGGTATATCCCAAATATGTCCATATTTTCCTTTCTTTATATAATCTCATATACTTACAAAAATGCAGAATGCAAAGTCATCAACGTGATTAATGTATAGTTTAAAAATTTCCCAGAATACATTTTCTTTCTCATATATATTCAAACAGATAAACAAAAATCTAAGAATATATTAGGCATTGAAAGTTACTGGAAAACATTTCTCAGATGGGGCTTTCTTTATACTGTATGTGATAGATACTGATTGCTGAAACATTTGGTTTTGCATCTAGTAACTGACATGCGAGTTAGTTATTTTTTCTGCAGTGGGTTGAAAAAATTTAACCCACAAACTTCTACTAAAACTACAAGCCAAAAATATAAGTTTTGTCAAATTGCACAGATTATTTGCCACAGGAATGGTCTTGCAAATAAGGAAATATAGTAGACATTTTAAATGATTACAGTGAAATATGACCACCTACAAATAATAGCTATCATTTCTGAGCACAAAAACTGTGATAATCAATTTACATTTATTATCGCATGTAACTGTCACAAAAAAGTATCTCATTTAATCACGGTTGCCACACAAAAATCCTGTACGGTGTCAGTATAACCACTTAATGATGAAAAACAACTGAAGTTTAGAGTCAAGGTCAACACACCCAGTAAGTTGTGGAGCTAGGAATTGAATTCAAATATGGTCTCATATAAAAATGAGTAATATAAAATGTTATTCAGTAAATATATTTAATTAATATTTAAATGTTGTAGAAAATGCGCAGTTATGTGTTATTTCATATCTGTCTAGAAACTCCAAAATTTGAGCTGGGCATCATGTGCTGCAGGAACAGACTACATTTCCTAGACCCCCTGGCATCTAGGTAAGCTCAAGACATTGCCGTGAAACTATTCATTTCATCTCCTTAGAGGAAAAGCTGCTTGCCCTACGCTTTCTCTTTTTTCTGTGCTCTCAGGTGAAATTTGGATGTGTCAGTGGTAGGGGGGGCAGCTCTACCATGCAGAAGAGGAACCCAGCCCAGCAAAGGGTGGAGCAAGATAGAAGGAACCTGGTTTCTGAATGCTTGTGGAGCAGTTCTGTCCTGCCAGTCTGAACAACTCACCTTTGGCCTGTTTGTTATGTGACAGAGAAATAAACTTCTACCTCACTTAATTTGATCTAATCTATCTTCACTCTATTAAAAAGTTGAGTCCTAACTAGTATAATTTAGTTATTTGATTTTCTTCACTGACACTCTACCCTCACTCACTGCTTTAATCTAAACCCTGACCTTAACCCTACCCACATTGTTTTCTGAAAGTCTCACAAAACATACACACAAGCACACACACCAAAAAACAAACAAACAAAAAAACACTGAAAATATATAGCAAATTAACAAATGAAATTGGAGGCAATATTCACATTGTAATGTCATGGGACTACATGACACAGGTGTATATATTATAAGTTAATATAGAATTTGTCAGTTCTTGTCTCTGCTCTTTTATACTTTAGCCCAGGTTATTTCATTAGTGTTTTTAATCAGAATTTTATAAGTACGTAAACTTTGCAGGAGTGCCATATTATGAGGGAGAGAAAGAAGAGTAGAATCTCCCCTTGTTCTCAATACAGTGTGAAGTCAGACATGTATGGAAATAAATACCACCACAGAGTATTCAATAGTAGAGAAAGGAACAAAGTCTTATGAGAGAATAAAGAAAAAATAATTTTTAATGCTGGGGATTTCAGGAGGGTTTCCCAGATGATGTAAATAATTAACTGAATATTAAAGGTCTACTGACTTCTAGTATTGTAGTCCAGTATGTTTTTAAGGCATGCAGGATTTTGTAAATACTAAGTGCTTTCTCTTCACCCTGCAGATGCTGTGGTGTTTGGTTTATTCTCTTTCTCAAACAATATAAAAACTATGTCTTGTCACTTACAAAGCTAGAAATAAAGACCAAGTACCATCCTTTCATTAGAAAGGGCTTTTTATTAGATTTTTCAAACTTTTAATAATTCTGAAATAGACTCACATACATTTGCAAAAATAGTACAGAAAGGTCTCATGCACCCTTCTTCCAGCTTCCTCCAATAGTAACATCCTATATAGCTACAGCACAATATCAAAACCAGGACTACAGAGCTTATTCAGATGTTGCCAGTTTATTCATACACTTGTGTGTGTGTGTGTGTGTGTGTGTGTGTGTGTGTGTCTGTAGTTCTGTGCAATTTTATCAGATTTATAGATATCACCACCACAACCATGGTCAAGATATCAAACTGTTTCATAATCAAACAGGAACTTTCTTGTGCTACCCCTTTACAGTAGTATATTGCCCTGTGCCTAACCCTTGGCAACGACTAGTATATTTTCCATGTTTATAATTTTGTCATTTCAAGGATGTTATATAAATAGAATTGTGCAGTATATATCCTTTTTAACAGCAAAAATACAGTACAATACTGTACAATGTGTGTGACCAATGTCAAGCAGGTATTATCTTTCACCTGGCTAGTTGTTTTGGCTCTCCTTGGATGTTCCTTTGTAATATTTGCTATTGCCATCACTGGGCTCTATTCTGTGTATCTCTGTGAAAAGAAGCCAGACCAAAGGTAGCCATATCTATGGATTAAGAGTCACATAAGGCCACATTCTTATCCAAAGACACACTGTAAGAGCTTGACACAGCTCAATTTTCTAGTTTATATGTGAAGTGACACTTTCCCCATCGTGCATTTAGAGGGATGATGCAACTTGCTCAGTAGAAGGTTTTGGCAACTATCTGGGTTATTTTTCCACTGAAAGGCAACAAACATACAGTAATGTTAATGACTGATGATGCATCTTTGGGTGAAATCAGAGTGGGAGCAAAGAAACCCAGCTGGCAACAAATATCAAGCATTGACAGCACAGTCCTTCCTTACCTGGATTGTCACAAGAGGTCAGACTAAAACAAAGAGACCATCATCGTACCAGTGCATAGTGAGTTGACGACGGGTGTTTGTCTTACCTTTGGTGCTGAAAAAAAGCTCACTTTCTTTCTAAAAATAGTCTATATGCTCATTAGAACCAGGGGCAGATGTGCTCTTGTTGTAGAAAGCAAAAGACAACAGATGAGTTATTCTCAACTAACTCAAAAACCTTCCTCACATCTTAGACCAAGTACCAGATGGATTTCATTCATATAAAAAGTTAAAAGATGCAATTACTAGGATAAAACTTGAATACATATTTACATAATTTGGGGTTGGAGAAAACTTTTCAAAGCAGTCCACCGAAATAAAAAGCTGATATATTTGCAAAAAGTTTATACTAAATAATTAGAAATATTTTGGACAAAAACCTAATATTTAGAAAGTTCAAAGGCAGGAGACAAAAGAAAAAAATGGTACATTATTTTTTGGTATAGTAGGAATATATCTGTATTTTGGTAGAAAGAGAGATATATATAATATCCACATATACATATAGTAAAAGGTTAATATATTCAGTACACGAAAACATGAGATACATTATATTTATATTATGTTAATATATTTCATATATTAATTCCTTGACAATTAATGAAAAAACCATAAATTCTCCAATAGAAAAAAAAGGAGACCAGAACAAGCACTTTGGAACACAAGTATCAATTTTTGAGTGCTATTTTGTGTCTGGTGTAATGCTAAGCATTGGGAATAACGCAGACTATCTGAAGCTTACAGTTTATTGGAAGCCTACAGAAAGTTTACAATTTATTGGAAATAATTGTGATTGATAAATATCAAAAAAAAAAATCCAATCTTACATTTAGCCTAAGAAATGCAGATGAAAACAGCCATAACGTATGATTTTCATCTGATCAAATTGCCAATGACAAACAAAGAAAGCCAGTGTTAACTTGAATGTTGGCAAATAGGCATTGGTAATCTGTTGGCAACTTTTGGGACGTAATTTGTCAAAATTTTAAAAATTTATTTAGTAATATATGTATATGTGTGCATACATACATATATAAAAGTAGATATAGACAAGGGCTCTTATCATAGCATTGCTTAAAATTGCAAAAAACCAAAACAATGTAAATAACCAACAAAGGCAGATGGGTTAAGTGAATTATGCTACACCCTTATAATGGAGTACTATGCACAATTACAAACCATGATGTAAAATTATTTTACCTATGCAAAAGTGTTCAGACTAATATGTATAGCACTTTATTTGCACAAAAACTAAATAAATGCCTAAATAATGGTGTTTTTCCCAGGTGGTGATTTTTAATTAGACAGAAATTATTTTTATTATCCCATATTTTTTCTGTTTTTTTAAACTTAGAATTAACATTTAATGTGTAAAAATAAAGCAACGAAGGAAAGAGACAAATTAAAATGCAGAAGTTAGAACAGATTGTAAATTAATACATTAACATTTACTTGAACTGTTTTGTTTATTTTGTGGTTTTCAAGGCTGTTCACAAGTAATATCTAGTTTGACCATCAAAACAACTTGTGAGTTGTCTCATCTGAGCAAAAAGACCTTCTAGAACATATTCACACTAGGAATATAAAATGCAAAGATGTAGTCAGTGAGTTAAAAGAAACTTGTACACATTAATTAGTGTTAAAAGCACGGGATGTACCATGTGCAGACACGCTCACACTTTAGTTTTGTTTTTCCCATGAGGTGCACTGGATTCTCACATGCTCACTTCTTAAACCCAGTGGGGTAATAGTGAGCAGGTGCAAACTGACAAAATCAAGTTCTACACACAAAGCATGATAAACAGTTCCCACGGAGAAAAGTATTTCTTTTGAATTAAAAGTTGGACTAGTATTATGTAGTCACGTGATTTCTTTTTTATTTTATTTTATTTTATTTTTAATTAACAAATAATTGTGTATATTATATATTAATGTGGTACAATGTGACATTTTGATATGTTTACAATGTAGAATGATTAAATCAAGCTAATTTACAAATCCATCATCTTATAACTGAAATTTGATATATAATGCTTCCAGTAAGGCTCCCTAAAGACTTAAACATCTTTTCTCCAAATTTCAGAACCATCCTTGCAATTTATAATGAGCATTGCTGGTTTTATAAGGACAGACACACAAGCACACTTAAGCAAACACACGTGTTTTCATATACGTAAAAACAAAACACAGATATAAGGAAGAAATATTTTTAGTTTTCAAGATGTCTACCTCTTACGACAGACATTAAAATCCTTATTTTATAGATTATAAAATCAAGACTTTGTAAAGGGCCATGACTAACAGACTTCAGGACGTTACCCAACCTGGATTTAAACCCAGGTGTCTTGATTCCAAAGGCCATGCTCTCCCCACTAATTTCCTGCCACCTAACGGGTCCCAAAAGTACCTTCTGGATCTCAAATTCTAAAACGTTTTTACTACCTGAAAGAGGAGAGCTTCAATTTATTTATTATGCTGCTTACTCGGAGTGAAGGTTCAAGGAAAGAGAGAGTGATTAAGCAGCCAAGGTGTAACCACGTAGGATTAAGTAGGTCTCAAGTATGATCAAGTCCAGTGTCATCAGGCTATGGGAGCTATGTCTGTCTGTTCACTGTGGTATCTGCCTCAGTAATTCCATAAGTGAGAAACATGATCTCCAGTTCATTAGAACATAGTTAGTTTGACAATATATATTCAAAAGTGTTCAGACACAATTCTGTTGTTTTTATTTTTGACAACTTAATGTTGCTTCACAAACAGAAACTGACAAAAGAACAATAATTTAGACTTGGCAACAACCTTAGTAGTCCTAATAGATAAACTTTACGTTGCAAAGATATTTTTTCCATGGCAAATTTTCTGAGTCACCCAGGCATTGCGACTTTTCACAATTCTTTTTCAGTAGAGGACCAAAGCAATTCTGTTGCCCCCAAGTTCTTGATAACCTACTTATATAATACAAAGTTTTTGTGAGGTAAAACTTCGTTTCTGAATTCCTATTTTCCTGTGTTTTCTACTGTGAAGCTATGATTGGATATATAATACTTTACTGGTGCTGTAGTGCTCTTCTGAGAAGCCAGAGACCTTCGGAAACTCCCAGGTTTCATCACAAAGAGGATTACAAGAGATTTATTGTACATAGAAGTGAGTTATGAAGTGTTTTCTGTTAGGCATCGTTTTAACAGAGAATCTTTCTTAAAAATTTGGTGTTGACAGAAAAGAACACTCTCGCCTGAATGAACAGATTATTTTTCTGAGTCTCAATTTTCCCATAAAATCAGTCTGTCTTGAAGAGTTATCGATTTACTTTTTGGCTTATGAATCACTAGTAAGAATAAAAGATTCAAGAGGAAAATTAAAAACATATACTTCAAAGTGTGCAAAGAGTTGAATCTTTTTAATCCTCTTTGATATTACTGTGGTTAGAGAAAGCCCAGGAATAGCTATGTAGCCATTATTTGAATAATCTAGTTCTTGCAGTAATCAGATCCCTCCCCGAAAAAAATAACCATTATCAACTAAAAGTTAAAATGCTGGCAATATTTTGTGTCAGTGCTCTTTATATTTCTGAGAACTTAAAATTATATATTAAAATGTTATTCATAATCAAATCAGAAAATAAATGTATTTAGTCCCAAGGCCATTCAAGTATGCAGCCCAGAACAATTTTCACAAACTTTAAGAAATTAATAAAAAGACAAGCATTCATATCTCTTTTTCAGAAAGCTTCCATAATTGATTTTATTAATTTTTTAAGCACGATGGAAAACACACTGGTTTTTTTTTTTTTTTTTTTTTTGAATACCTCATGCGCCTTCCAGATTTAGGATGTTTGCAAATGCTTTTTCCTATGCCTAGAGTGTTTTTTAGCCCACTCATTCTTGTCCTCAGGTCTTGAATTAAATGACATGCACTTACTAGAAGCCTTCTCTGATTCATTGTTGCCACCCACCCACATTATTCTCATCACATTTGTTTCCCCCCTTGTATTACTTATACTTTTTGTATATATTCTGCTTATTTGTTCACTTGTCTAATTTTTGTGGCTCCCTTTGGGATGTAAGGTCCATGAAGCTATTGTATCTCAAGTATAGGTTGATTTGCCACAAAGCTAATGAGGTTTAAGCTTCAGAGGTACTTTCTTGACTTACATTTGTATATTTATATTACTCTTGTTTTCTTCAGGAAATCTCCCAAATTTAATAAGTTTTGGGGCACCCAAATCTGGATTTGCCTTGACCATAGAGAGAAACACTCTAAGATTACACCTAATGGATCATGCCTTTGTATACCACCTTCCCCTTAATTTATTATAAGCAAATATAGACAATGTGGAAATTTATAGTTAAACATATTTGGAGTTGAATCACAGTCCTATCTCTTCTACATTAAGTAATACAGTGTAGTAAAAGCCCACCTTGGCATTGGTTTCCAAATCTATGAGATTGGAATAACATTATTATCTTGGGTAGTTACAGGAATTAGAGATATGTATAAAGAGACTAGCATGTATCATGTGCTTATATATGCCTTTTGCTATTATTATTATTATTATTATTATTATTATTATTATTATTATTATTATTATTATATGAGTGATGGAGAATAGCTTTCTAGCAATGTGTCATATTTACTTCTGGCTAGAATCCTTTCTACTTAGAAAGGGGATTGAAAGAGTAGAAGAAAACTGTGATGTTTTTCTGAAAGATTTCAAATGACTGTGAGACTATCTGGTCTTCTAAGGTGAGAGGACTCTTAAATGGGAGGAAATCTTGGAGAATTAAGAATAAACCACACACTCAGAATTTCAGGCTGATCCTGATTGCTAGTCTTCAAGTCCCTTCTACATAGAAATCAGACAAATCTTAAAAGGAAAAGTATAGGACAGTATACCACAAAACTCTTAACAAATGCTTTGGTTACATAATAGTGATACAATATATTAATATAGTAATATAATTATATAAAAAGATTCTCCATGTTGAAATATATATATATAATATAAATATATAAGTATGTGTATATATTCTTATCTGATACATTACATACATATGCATATACATACAGTAGTCCCCCCATATTCAGGGTTTTGCTTTCCATTATCTTAATTATCTGCAGTCAACCACAGTCCAAAAATATTACAGTATTTTGATATAAAGGGAGAGACCACATTCACAGAGCTTTTATTACAATATATTGCTATGATTATTCTCATTATTAGTTACTGTTGTTAATCTGTTACTATGCTAATCTATAAATTAAATTTAATCTCAGGTACATATGTATAGGAATAAACAGTACATATAGATTTGGGTACTATTTGAAGTTTCAGGCATCCACTGGAGGTCTTGAAATGTATCCTCCACAGATAAGGGGGGAACTAGTGTATATATATGTTAAAAATGATTCATTCTATTAAGATTCCAAAAGATAATGGTCTATTATTTTTATTCTATATAAGGAAGAACATTCTAAAAGTAGCTTTCACATAGCACATACTTTGATCAGGACCAGCTTTATGGGCATGCTACCTGTGCTGTCGAACAGGGACCTATGTTTAGAAGGTCCCATGCTTGCTTTAAGATCTGCTGTCACCAACTTGAAATCCCTAATAATTTTTGAATAAGGGGTCCTACATTTTTATTTTTCACTGGGCCTGGAAAATTATGCAGCTTGTTCTGACTTCAACATACTTTTAACTATTTTCTCAATACATCTTGTGCTGCTATAACAGAATAATACAGACTGGGTAACTTAAAAAAAATAAATTGATTTCTTAGAGTTTTGGAGTCTAAGTCCACGATCCAGGTGCCTTCAGCTGTCAAGGGCCTTCTTGCTGTGTCATCCAATGGTGGAAGGCAGAAGGGCATGAGAACATGCCAAAGTTTTTTATCTGGCATTAGTCTATTCAAGACAGTGGAGCCTTCATGACCTAAACACTTCCAATTAGGCGCCACCTCCCAATACTGCTGCACTGGGATTAAGTTTCCATTATACTACTTTTGGAGAATGAATTCAGACCATAGAATTCCACCCCTGGCCTCCAAAATTCATGTCTTTCTCACATGTAAAATGCATTGATTTCATCCCAATAGCCCCAAAGTTTTAACTCATTCTAGCACCAACTCAAAAGTCAAGAGTATCATCTAAATCACATATGGGTAAGACAAAAGACATGAGTCAAATTCCCTTCAGCTGTGAGCCTGTGAAGTCCGAACAAATGATCTACTTCAAAAATACAGTGATGGGACAGGCATAGGTTAGAAGTTATCATCACCAAAGGGAAAAAGAGTCAAAAAGAAAGGAGTAGAAGCCTCCCCACCCCAAATCCAAAACCCAACATGGTAGACAGAATTAAGTCTTAATTCTGGAGAATAAACTACTTTGTCTCCATGCCCTGCATCCTAGGCACGATAGGGTGAGGGTTGGGCCCCCAAGGCCTCAGGCAGTCCTGTACCTATGGCTTTGCTGGGCTCAGGTTGCCCAGCAGCTGTCAAGGGTTAGAGTGTCATGCCTACAACTTTCCCAAGCTGGAGTTGCATGATGGCTGCCCTACAGATCTGTGGTCTCTGGGGCTGTCCCACTTCCATGGCTCCACTAGGCACTGCCCTGGTGGGGCTCTCTGCAGTGATTCCATTTCATGACAAGTCTCTTCCTAAGACCCCAGGCTGTACGTGACATTTCTGAAATCTAGGTGGAGGCTGCCATGCCCTGACAGCTTGTGCATTCTGTGTGTCTGCAAAATCAGTACCATGTAAATGTTGCCAAGGCTTACAACTTGCACCTTCCATAGCAACAACCCAAGCCACACCTGGGCCCTCTTGAGCCACAGGTGGGGAGACAGAAGAGCACTGTGCTGTAATGTGTGGAGCAAAGTCTTGAGGCATCCTTGGCAGTGAATGCTGAGGTCCTGTGGTTGCCTCTGTAGAAACCTTGCCCTTGACTTGCCTACCTTGCCTCAAAGATCTTTGAAATGTCTTGGGGGTAATTCTCCCAATGTCTTTATGAATAGCACCTGGCTCCCTTCTATCTGTACTAATCTCTTTAGCAAATGATTGCTTGGTTGCTTAGCCACACCCTTTGTATTCTCTCCCCAACATGCTTTTTTATTCTATAAATGGCCAGACAGAGAGTTTTCCAAATCTTTTGGTTCCACTTTCTTTTTAATTGCAAGTTTTGTCTTTCCATCATTTCTCTCTTCTCATAGCTTACTGCACACAGTTAAAAGTAGCCACACAACCC
Source organism: Galeopterus variegatus (assembly GCF_000696425.1). Classification (NCBI taxonomy): domain Eukaryota; kingdom Metazoa; phylum Chordata; class Mammalia; order Dermoptera; family Cynocephalidae; genus Galeopterus; species Galeopterus variegatus. The sequence goes on along the minus strand of NW_007727578.1, from coordinate 80,450 downwards.
CATCATTATTTTGCTTTAAAATTATTTTCACCAGATATCCTAGTTTGTAACTCTTAAATTGTGCCTTCCACAAAATCCTAGGACAAAGACACAATTCTGCAAATTCTTTGCAACTGTTTGACAAGGATTGCCTTTACTCCAGTTTCCAATACCTTGTTCCTCACTTCTGTCTGATACCTCATCAGAATGGCCTCTCCATCCATATTTCTACCAATGTCCAGATTACAACCACTTAAGTAATGTCTAAGAAATTCCAGAATTTCTCTACATTACTTCTCTTCTCACCAGAATTACCCTTAATGCTCCATTCACAGAAATTTAGGTTTTTTCTAGCCTTCTATTCCAAATTCTTTCAGCCTCTATTCATTACCTAATTTTAAAGGCACTTCCACATATTCAGGTATTTGTTATAGTGACATCTCCACTTCTCATTACCAATACTCAGTAACAATTTTCTGTCTTAATCTATTTTCTGCTGCTATAACAGAATACCTGAGACTCTTTAACTTATAAATAAAATACATTTATTTGACCCACAGTTCTGGAGGCTGGGAAGTCCCAGAGCATGGGGCTCACATCTGGTGAGGGCTTTCTTTCTGAGTCACTTTATGGCAGAAGGTGGAAGGGCAAAAGAGAGCAAGAGACCAAAAGAGCCAACCTGCAACCTCGAGTCCTTTTATAATTGGCATTAATCCATTCATGAGGGCGGAACCCTCATGACCTAAACACCTTCCATTAGTCCCTACCCTCCAACACTACTGCATGAGAAACTAAGTTTCCAACACATGCTTTTTGGGAGATACATTCAAACAATAATAGCTACTAAACTGTATTAATTCTGATTTAAAAAGTTTAATGTTTATTTGTATGTGCATATGAGTAAATATACACATATATAAAATGTTCATAAACAAAATGCCATTGAATAATTCCGCAAAGAAATATTAAGGGCAGATTTATATCTTTATTATGATATATTAAGTTATTACTTTATTTTATAAGTTTATTATTTAGTTATTATATTATTGTATATAATTTTCTCAGGAAGAGAGAAAAATCAAGAAGTTTTGTGATTCCTCAGACACATGTACCAAAGAATGCTTTTCACTTTAAAGCTCCTTATTAATATTCAGAGGAGACCAGGAACATATAGAAGTGTTCTCCCTAAGTGTCAACCTTGAAGTGTCTCTTTTTTTCATTTTGTGGCCAACTCAGTTCTCCATGTGCTCAGGCAGCCAAGATTAGTACTTTTTTGTCAGAAAAAATCATTTTGATTATGCAAATTAAAGTGATTCTACTGCCAAAAGCAATTTTCACGACAAAAAAAACAGCAGTTTTTTTTTTCACTTTTGTACAAATAAAATGAAGTATAATAGAAGTATTTGAATTTTAGAAATGATGAAATTCTCTTTTATTTTTGTATGTGGTTTTAGAATTCCTTCAGCTAACAAATTAGAGTAATTCTTGATGTAGAAACATATTGATATAGAACATCAGGGGACTACTAAAAACTTTCATATTCTGAAACTTAAAAAGATAAAATATAAGCAATTGATCAAATTAAGCAAATCAGTAGAGGCTGTGATAGTAAGGGGGGTCCCATGGTTCCCAATAGACTTCAGAAATATGAATGAGTAAATCAAATTTCATTGTGTCTTTGATAGTTAACTCTCCATCATAAAACAGATTACCGAATGTTTTCATCTATGTAATGATAGCCCCGGTAACAAAATTGCCAATCTTCAACTTATTCAAAAATATCAAGTCTTTGTTAATCCCAGACAAGAAATCTACAGTTTGAATTCTATTTTTTCATTTCTCTGACAAATCTCTTATTAAAAAGATAGTTGTTTGACTAAGATACTAAGGCAGTGGATTACAGTTTATGCCTTCTTGTTTCTAAATATTAATATGAAATTCCAGCATCTAGAGAGTCCTGTCCACCTTTTATAAATGTTGATAAAGAATTCCAGAAAACAAAATGTCTTTATATATTTGAGACAACCGTGATTACATAGGCCTGTAGTGTACATATCCAGTCAAGTTTTTCTTTATTATTTATGAATAAAAAAAACCTTGAAGCTCTTCTGTCATTAAAACACTTTTAGCTACTTCACTATTTTTTTAGTGCAACAAAAAGCAGAAAATAGTTTGTGTTCTGGGGATCGGTAATAAAAGCTTAAAGGCAGATTGCATTTTGTTTAAGGTATTGATGGTAGATTACACTATTGTTGAGTGAATAGTCACTCCCTAGCTTCTATGCCCCCACCTATATGGGAAAAGTATACATCCACAAGCCACTGATGTTGGGTTTGGCTATGTAACTTCCTTTGGCCAATGCAATGTTAGTGGACATGGCATGAGACTTGAAATGTGATGATGTGAGTGTGGACTTGGGTTTGTTCTCCTGCATAACTTACCATTGACATAAGACATATATGCCACAGTCTCTCTCTGCTCCACCATTTCCTGCCATGTGAGACCCCTGCATTGCTGTACAGCCACCACCAAAGAAGACCCTCGCCAGATGGGTTCCCTGGTCTTTGGACTTCCCAGTCTCAGAAACTACCAGAAATTCTTTTTTTCTAAAGTGAGCCCTATCCCTGAGAGCCTAACTCATCTACCACGGACGGTTCCAGTGTGACAAGTAGCCATGCAGGACCCTGGTAAGCAGGCTCCACACCTGAGAGCCTGACCCAGCTGCTGCAGAGGACACCAGCATGACAGGTAGCCACATGGGACCCCAGTAAACAGGCTCCACATGTAAAAGTCCAACCAAGCTGCTGACAAGGGTGCCAGCATGACAGGCAGCTGTGCCATTGGCTACACTGCCTGTTATGGCTGCAGACACCACTGCTAAATGACTGGGCCATGTGAGCTACTGCCACAGCAGCTCCCACCACAAAGGCAGCTTACTGCCACACCAGCAATTGTCACTACCTCATAGGTGACCCCTGACCACTCATCAACATAGAGAGAAGGCAAGTCACCAGTGGCACCCAGAGAAATTGGAAAGAAAAAAGAAAAAACACCCAGGGTCACCCAATCAAATTGAGGAGCACTAGTATAAACCAGTGCACCCATCAGGGTCAGGAGGAATTAGCCAGGGTGCGAACAGGCCTGCCCAAGAATACCCACCATAACCTAAGAATGACAAGATTCCAAGGACTATCCCCCCAAATTCAAGAGCTTACCCAGGTCCTGATGAACTCATATAGTGTCACCAACCTCAGCAAGGAAATACTAAGTACCCTAGGGACTAGGCCACAGAGGCACTCTCATATAACTTCAACACTTAATTTGGACAAAGTATCTAAAGGGAGACTACATGACTGTATCTACCTCAAAACAATACTAAAACACTCCATTCAACAATCATTCTTAAACACATGTACAAGAAGAACTCCCTCTCCTCAAACCCCACTCCGGATTACTAGAAAAAATGACTGTTCTACCATATGTCTAAACAATTACGTAGAGATACTGGAAATATGAAAAAAAAAAAAAGAAAAGAAAAGATGACGTGACAAAAGGAGCACAATAATTCATAAATACCAGAGCCTATAGAACAGGAAGTTCTTGAAATGACTGAAAAGAAATTTTGAGTAACAGTATTAAGGAAACTCAATGAGCTACAGGAAGACTAAGTTAGATAACACAACAAAATGAGAAAAATTATCAAGTACCTGAAGCAAGAAAGGCATAAAGAAAATAAGGCACTAAAAATAAATGTACCATAGCTTGTGGAGCTGAAGGATTCATTCAGTGAAATAGAAAACAAAACAAAGAGAGTAAAAAGCAATCTAGAAAAGCAAAAGAGAGAATGTCTGCTCTTGAAAATGGCCTTTTCAAAATAACCAAGGTAGACACACACAAAAAAAGGAAGAAGTTTTTAAAAATGAAGGAAATCTACAATAGATAACAGACAACATTAAGGGTGCAAATATTAGAATCATGGGTGTTCCAGAGGGGAGGAAAAATGAAAAAGCATTGAAAATATATTCGAAAAAATAATAGTGAAAAATTTCCCAGGTATAGAGAGAGATGTGAACCTTCAGACCCAGGAGGCTAAAAGATCCCCAGACAGATACAACCTGAAATTGTCCTCTTCAAGATATGTTTTACTCAAATTGAGAAAGCTCAAAGACAAAGAGAGAGTCCAAAAAAGATGGAAGAGAAAATTGTCAAGTTACCTATAAGGGATGCCCTATCAGACAGACTGTCAGCAGACTTTTAATCAGAAACCCTAAAGGCCAGAAGAGAATGGGATGATATATTCAAAATACTAAAAGACAAAAATCGCCAGCCATGAATACTATATCCAGCAAAGCTATCCTTCAGAAATGAAGGAGAAATAGCATATTTCCCAGACAACAAAAACTGCTGGAGTTCACCACCACACTACCGGCCCTACAAGAAATCTTCAGGAGAGTACTGATATCTAAAAAACAACCATCACTGCCATGAATACACAGGAAAGAAAATAACCATCCAGGAAAAAAAATTCAAATGATAAAGAGAAAGCAACTTCATCTAACCACCTCCAGAAATCAACAAACACAGCAAACAAACAATTAAATGAAAAGAAAGGAACAAAAGATATTGTAAACATCCAAACAAAAGTCAATAAAATGCCAGGAGTAAATCAACACCTTTCAATAATAACACCAATGTAAAAGGATTAAATTCTCCACTCAAAAGACACTGACTGGATTAAAAAGACAGGACCAACTACATGCTGTCTTCAGGAGTCTCACCTCACATCCACAGACACAAACACTCTAAGAGTGAAGGAATGGAAAAAGATTACCATGGAAATAGAAACCTAAAATGAGTAAGGGTAGCTATTCTTATACTGGATAAAATAGACTTTGAAGCAAAAACAAAAAAAAGAGACAAAGAAGGCCACTATATAATGATAAAGGGATCTATCCAGCAAAATGACATAACAATCATAAATATATATGCACCCAGCATCAGAGCAGCCAGATACATAAATCAAGCTCTATTAGACCAAGAGAAAGAGATAGAGCCCAATACCATAATAGTTGGGGACTGAACACTCCTCTCTCAACATTGTACAGATCATCTAGGCAAAACAACAGAAAAACACAAGATTTAAACTGCACTTTGGACCAATTGGATTTGGCAGACATCTACAGAACATTTCACTCAACAACTACAGAATATACATTCTTCTCACCAGCACATGGAACATTCTTCAGGACAGACCACACATTAGGTAACAAAACAAGTCTAAACAAATCTTTAAAAATTAAAATTATTTCACATATTTTTCATACCACAATGGTTTCAAACTAGAAATCAATAATGCAAAAAACTCTGGAAATTATACAAATACTAGGAAATTAAACAACATTCTCCAAAAAGACTTATGAGTCCAAGAATAAATTAAACAGTAAATCAAAAAATTTCTTGAAACTGATGAAAATAATAATGCATCACAATGAAACATGTGAGATACTGCAAAAGTAGTAAAAAGAGGGAAGTTTATCACAATAAATGCTTACATCAGAAGAATAGAAAGATCGCAAATAAACAGCCTAATGCTACACCTCAAAGAACTAGAAAAACAATCCAATAGCAAAGTTACATAGTCGGTAATACTGGAAAAAACAGAATTAATGCAAAATCTAAAACAAACTATAAGACAACTCGGTAGGGTAGCAGAATATAAAATTAACAGTCAAAACACAGTAGGCTTCATCTAACAAACAATAAACAAAGAAACAACGATAACAGCCAAACTGTAGTAGGCCTATAAATGACTTCACAAGGACTATGCAAAGCCTGTCCAATAAAAACTAAAAAGCGTTCTCAAAAGACACAGCAACAGACTTGAAAGGATGGAAAGACATCCCTAGCTCTTGGATAAAATACCCCAACGTCCTAAAGGTGTCAGTTCTCCCCAAGTTAATAGATAAATGATACATGATCCCAGTAAAATGTCAGGATTTTTTTTTTAAAGCTAGACACTAGATTCTAAGATTAATACGAAAAAACAAATGAGCAGGAAAAGGGTTTTTTTGAAAAAAAAAAAAAACAAAAAAGCCATTAGCTAGGCTAAAAAAAAAAAAAAAAAAAAAAAAGAGGAAAAGAGACACAAGTAACGAAAATTAGAAATGAAAAAAGGAGACATTATAACTGATGTCACATAAATATAAAGAATAATTAGAGGATATTATAAACAAGTGTAAGCCAATAAATTTGAAAAACTGGAGTAAATGGACAAACTTCTGGACTCATACAAACTACCAAGACTCAACCAAGCAGAAATAGAAAACCTAAACAGACAAATAACAAGCAATGAGATTCAAGCAGTAACCAGCAGTCTCTGCGCAAAGAAAAGCCCAGGACCAGATGGCTTTTACTGCCAAATTCTACCAAACCTTTAAAGAAGAATTAATACCAATTCCCTTCAAACTATTCCAAAAAATTGAAACAGAATCCATTCTCCCAAATTCATTCTGTGAGGCAAACATTACCTTGATACCAAAGCCAGACAAAGATGCAACAACAAAAAAGAATACTACAGGCCAATATCTTTGATGAATATGAAATAGAGCTCCCTACACCCTCATAATATAACCTAAGTAACTCCATTTTACTCCCATTTGACCTGCAGACTACCCCCCCTTCCCCATGAGAAACCATTGACCTCATAGTAACAAAAGCTGTTACATAGAAACAGGAGCCATACACAGTGGAATATTACATGGGAACAGAAACTATACACAATGAAAATTTGTATGCTTGATTGCTCTAACGGCTCATTCTTGGCTTCTGTAACCTAGCTCCCTAGCTTGCTTTGTGCACCTTGACAATCCCGTGTGCCAATGTGATGTAGCTTTTGGCTTTAAAAACCCCACACGACCAAGGCCCAGGGCCATTCTCCCTTGGTTGCTCCTTGAGATACAGTTTCTGGCCAGCTGGAGTGAATAAACTGCCCTTTTCTGCACAAGTGGCACGTAAGTGCATTCTTGCAGGAGGGTGCCTCACAACAAATATAGATGAAAATATCCTCCATAAAATATTAGCAAATAGAATACAGCAGCGCATCAAAAAAGTCATATACCATGGTTGAGTGGGATTCAGCCTTGGGGATGCAAGGATGGTTTAACTTACATGAGTCAATAAATGTAATACACTACATCAAGAAAATCAAAGACAAAAAACATACAATATCTCAATAGACACAGAAAAAGCATTTGAACAAATTCAACATCTCTTTATGATAAAGACTCTCAGCAAATTAGGTATAGAAGGAAACTATCTCAACACCTTTAAAGCCATATATGACAAACCCACTGCAAGTATCATCCTGAACAGTGAATAGTTGAAAACTTTTACCTTAAGAATGGGGAACAAGACAAGGATGCCCACTCTCACCACTCCTGTTTAACATAGTAGTGGAAGTACTGGCCAGAGCAAACAGGGAAGATAAAGAAATAAAGGGCATCCAGATTGGAAAAGATGAAGTCAAATTGTCCCTGTTTGCACATGGCATGATCCTATATACTAAGAAGCCTAAACACTCTACCCAAATGAACTCTTTGAGTTGATAGACAATTTCAGCAAAGTTGCAAGATAGAAAATCAACATGCAAAACTCTGTAGCATTCGTATACTCCAACAATGAACTAGCAGAAAAAGAAATCAAGAGTGCTAGCCCAAATTCAAGGAATTGTAATTGTTGTGTCTTCTTCCTCCATTTCCCCCCCAGGTTGTTTGTGTATTTATTTATTTATTTATTTTTAGCTCCCACAAATAAGTGAGAATATGTGATATTTATCTTTCTGTGCCTGACTAGTTTCACTAAATATAATTCTATCTATGTCCATCCATTTTGTTGTAAATGGCAGTATTTCATTCTTTTTTTTAAAGCAGAGTAGTATTCCACTGTGTAAATATACCATATTTTCCGTATCCACTCATCTGATGATGGACATGTGGGCTGGTTCCAACTCTTAGCTATTGTTAAGAGTGCTGCAATATATTGACAAAATAAAATAAAACTGAAAAAAAGAAGTGAAAATTCTAAATGCCAAAAAAATAAAAAATAAAAAGAGTGCTAGCCCAATAACAATAGTCACCAAACAAATTACCTGGGGATAATGTTAACCAAAAATGTGGAAGAACTCTATGATGAGAAATAAAAATTGCTGTTGAAAGAAATTAAACAGGACACAGGAAGATGGAAAGATATTCCATGCTGCTGGATTGGAAGAACTAACATTATGAAAATGTCCATACTACCCAAAGTGATCTGCAGATTCAATGCAATCCCCATCAAAATATCAATGACATTCTTCACAGAAATAGAAAAAAACAATCCTAATATTCACATGGAACAACAAAAGACCTAGAATACCCAAAGCAAACCTGAGCAAAATAAATAAATAAATAATAAATAAAGCTGGAGGCAAAAAACTACCTGAATTCAAATAATACTACAAAGCTATCTAACCAAAACAGCAGTGTACTGGCATAAAAACAGACACGTGGACCAATGGAACATAATAGAGAACCCAGAAATCAACCCATATACCTACAGCCAACTGATCTTTGACAAAGGCACCAAGTACATGCTCTGGGGAAAAGACTGCCTCTTCGATAAATGGCACTGGGAAAATTGCACATCCATATGTAGAAGAATAAAACTAGACCCATTCCATTCACCATACATGAAAATCAACTCAAAATGGGTCAAATAATTAAATAAATGTCCTGAAAGTATAAAACTTCTAAAAGAAAACAAAAGACTGTGCATAGACTTTATGAATATGACCCCAAAAGGACAGGCAACAAAAGGAAAAATAAACAAATGGGATTATACCAAACTAAAAAACTTTAGCACAGCAAAAGAAACATTAACAGATCTAAAAGACAACCAACAGAGTGGGAGGAAATATTTGCAAAATATGCATCCCACAAAGGTTAATATCAAGAACATACAAGGAACTCAAACAACTTGACAGTAAAAAAACAAGTAACCCTATTAAAAAATAGGAAAAGGAGCTGAATAGGCATTTCTCAAAGGAAGATATACAAGTGGCCAACAGACTTAGGAAAAAAAATTCTCAGCATCAGTCACTATCCAGGAAATGCAAATCAAAATCACATTGAGATATCATCTCACTCCAGTTAGACTGGGTATCATCGCAAATATAGAGAATAACAAATGCTGGAAAGGATGTGGAGAAAGGGAAACACTTCTACACTGTTGGTGGCATTGTATAATTGTAGCAGACATTATGGTAAGTGGTATGGCAGTTCCTCAGACAACGAGAAATACAACCGCCATATGACCCAGTGATCCCACTTCTATGTGTGTATACAAAGTAATGGAAATCATCACGTTGAAGGGACACCTGTACTTCCATGTTTGTTGCGGCTCTGTTTACAACAGCCATGAGTTAGAACCAACCTAAATGTCTGTCATTGGACGAGTGGATCGTGAAAATGTCATATATCTATACAATAGAATACTACTCTGCCATAAAAAAGAATGAAATGCTGCATTCACAGCAATATCAATGAATTTAGAGAAAATTATGTTAAGTGAAATAAGGCAGACACAGAAAGAGAAATGCCACATATCCTCTTTTATATGTGGAAGCTAATAAAAAAAAGGAAAGAAGTGAGGGATACAACAATCACAATAATATTAAGCTTTCTAAGAGAGGAGAACAGAACTGAGGCTGCAGGGGGTGGGAAGGGGAGGGACAGAGGGGAGGAAGGGAGGAAATCTTATAGGGCCACAAAAATCAATTACATTGTATAATGATAAATATACTAATTATCCTGATTTGAATGTCAACAATAAATAAACATCAAAAAAAGAAAAGAACAATTATTATAAGCAAAAAAATAATAATAATAAAAGTAGATGCCAATGCCCAGGTAACCCCTGGTGCATGGAGAATGAGAGACACATGTAGCAGACTTGGACCCTTACTGCAGTATGGGGTCAAGTCAGAACAAACTCAGTCTAAATCACTAAACACCATCCAACATACATAACAGCAGAGAGAAATAAATACTTGCTGTGTGCATTGAATTTGGGAATTGTTTTACACAGTACAATTGTGGCAACAGCTAACTGAAGTCAATGAACTTTTCAAAGAACTACACAGGTATTTTTAAACTCTTCCAGGGAAAAATCTTATTTAAAATCTACTGGGGCAAGGCATATTAGATCTATTGCTAGAATTGTTAAACTGAGACCTTATGACAATGTGGGATTACTTGAAAATAACATTCTCTGCAAATATTATTTATGCAAAATTACTAAGCATTTATATTAAAATACACCTAAATTTATTGAATACTACTGTGATGGTTAATTTTATGTGTCAACTTGACTGGGCTATGGGATTCCAGGTAAACTATTATTTCTGGAATTATTAGTGAGGGAGTTTCCAGAAAAAATTAGCATTTGCATCAGTATACTGAGTAAAGAAGATTGTCCTCAAAACACACACACACACACACACACACAAACACACACACACACACACACACACACACACACACACACACACACACACACACTAAAAGGAAGATTGTGAGTGGGTGTTATTAATCCAGTGAGGGCCCAAGTAGAATAAAAAGGCAGAGGAAGGGTGGATTTGCTCACTTTCTCTGTATGAAGTGGAATATCCATCTTTTCCTGACCATGTACAGTGGCACTCCCGGTTCTTGGGCTTCCGGACTTGAATCAAGACTTACACCATCAGCCCTCCACCCTTTACCCATTCTCAAGACTTCAGTCTTGAACTAAGAACTACCAGCTTTCCTGGCTCTCCAACCTGCCATTGTGGGACTTTTAGGCCTTCATAATCACATGATCCAATTCCCATTCTCTTTCTCTCTCTCTCTTTATTTTACTCTCTCTCCCACCTCCTTCTCTCCCACTGTCCCCCTTGCCTCTTTCCCTCTCTCTTTATGTCTCCTTTTGGTTTTGTTTTTCTGGAGAATACTGATTAATATAACCAACAACTATATGTTTATCCTGATATTCAACAGATATTTAGTAATATCTGTCATAAGTTACCAGGAACACGTAAGCATCATTTAGGACCCAAAACCAGATGTGGAAAAGGAATTGTCAACAATTCAATAGACCAGTAGGCACAGAAAAGAAGATCCATCTGGGAGCTTTCTGAAACATTGTCCCCATCATCTTTATCTCATGCTGTCTCAGTAGGTTACTGTAGTCTTTACTGCTGACTTGGCTATCTCCAGAAGTTATACTACTATTACTCTTCATTTCTCTACCTCTTCATTACTACTTTGTGTTTTTACAGCATTTTAAATAAAGTGTCATTAAAAAGAAATTTCTCGTAGAAAACTCATCTTTCTAATTGAAAACTCATCTTTCTAAGTAATTTTGTTTCTGAAAAAAGGAGAAAAGAATGGTAAAAATATTCTAACTTTTACCACTATACTTGACAAATTGTGTGTTCTATCCAATTTAGGCACATGACTTAGCTTCTCTGTGCCTCAATTTCCTTCCTCATCTACAAGATGGGGAAATAACAGTATATTCCCAAGCTCCTCAGCATTAAGATGATCAAATGATGTGTCTGAAGACACTTGAGTAATTTATGATTCGTTCTCCTTTTCATTTAGAGGCACTTTTCAGCCATATCAAATTTTCTCCTAACAAAAACCCTGGCTTTTACTATTTCAGTAATGCATCTCTTTTACAGATTCTTCCACTAAATTAAAAAAAAAAAAAGTACTCTTTACAAAAGCAAGAGAGAATCCTTACACGGTAAAACTTTAAAAAAAATTTTCTATCGTAGTACTGATATTAGCACATGCTTGAAAGTGAGTTTATCACTACACAATGGTCAAAATGGCCCCAAATAAATCCTGTCAATGAGCATATTTCTATTATGATCTTGGATTTTTTATTGCACGAGGGTTATAAATGTTTCATAAAATATGTAATTTTTTAAAATTCGGTTTTGTTCATTTCTTTTTTTCTCCATGACGTTTTTGTTTGAATTGAATGTGTCTGATTTAGCTATAGCTTGGTTATTGTTACATGACCTTGCTTTCTTGGTGTTTGTCTTTTGGCCATTAATCTAGTCATCAATCCAAGAACCAGAGAAAGAGAAAAAAATAGTTTCATTTAAATAGTAAATAGTTTAACTGAGCCACTTCAGGAAGTGCCTCATGCTCTCCTGAGCTGGTAGCCTTGGCCATGCCCTCCCAACATGTGCAACCAGCCAAGACCACCAAGCAACAGAAAGAAGAGCCCCAGGTTCCTGAGCTGGGGTGGTGGAGGGCAAGGGCTTCTGCCAGACCCCCTGACATCTGCACCCAGCCCATCAAGGACCAAGCCACTGCTGGAAGCCCCCTGGTCTCCCCTGTGGGAATGAGGGGTTTGCCACAGGCCTCAATCACACCCCTCCTTTTTCCTCCTTCTTCTGTCCCATTTCCTTCCCATTTATCCTCTCCCCTTCATCCCAACTGCTCTGCAACAACATCATAGAATGTAAAAAAATGATATTAATAAAGCATAATTTGGAAAAACAAACAAAAAATAAATAGTAAATTGTTTGGCATAGAAGTAGCATAAAAAGGAAAGGTTGGTTAAAACTATTTTTGATATTTTAAAATATTTTCTCTGTATTATATACTTCTCTGTGTATATTTTGTTATCTATATATCCTATACCTCACTGCCATGAGTATCTCAGAAATTTCTTACATTGTTGTCAAATTCACATATACCGTTAAAAATGTAAAATAATAAAAATCGAGTTAAAAATTATCTAGTTGCTAAGACAAAACCTATACTTAAAGACCTAGATTAAATCTAGTTTAGTAGGAAATATTTAGTTTTCCTTAAAAATCCAAGGTCCTTTATTAACAACAAATTAAAATAACAATAAATGTACACATGCCTCAATAGTTATCACAATTAACATTAAGTGCACATGCAATGGAACCTGAAATTAATAATCCTGAAAAGGGGTTTTTAAATTCTGGAAAAGCATAACTGTAACTAAGCAATGAAGAAGTTAATTACTTCAAAGCTTGTTTATTCTTTCTGAGAAAATAAATTTTTAAATATCATGCTCATTCTAAGGCTCAGCTTGTGTCTTACATCATATGTAATATGATTCCAACAGACCCCATAAACTATGTACAACTGAAAGTAGAAAAGTAATTCTCTAATGTGAATGCCAAGTATTACACATTAATAACAATATTTGTCATGTCTTGCATTTACATATAAGTACAATGCACACAACCATTTTCTTTTCTTTTATATGAACTTTACATGTCTTAAAAAACATTATGACTGCAGACACTGACATTTTTAAAATCTGTTCAAGTTGAAGTCAAATTAGAACAAGTTAATGTTCGTTTTAATAGAAACACAAATGACTTAGTCTAGGAAAAGCCGATAGTGAGTTATTCTACTCACTCTACTCTAATACTCTATTCTAATGTGCATTTAATGTGTTGTCCTTCACACAGCAACATGATGCCACCATCAACAGAACATACGTTTTGTGCTGTTTTTCAAATGGTGATAAACAGTTTTTTCTGAAACAAATACGATACAGAACTCCACGTTTCCTTGTACTTAGCCAAATTCTCCAGATGCCATAACTAGAGGTATTGATTATATAGGCTTAATTATTTATACAATGTATTTATTTATTCATCACATTATTATGCTTGTTCTTTAACAATACCCTATGTGGATTAGTTTACTCGTTAACATTAAATGAGAACTTACTGTCTGCTAATTAAGAGTAAAAATATTTTTTGGATAGTCACAGGGACTGCAAGGTCTGGAAGAAGAACGTTAGGGCCGAGCCCGTGGCACACTCGGGAGAGTGCGGCACTGGGAGTGCAGCAGCCCTTCCGCCATGAGTTCAGATCCTATGTAGGGCTGGCTGCTGCGCTCACTGGCTAAGTGCGGTGCGGCCAGTCTCAAAAAGGAAAAAAAAAAAAAAAAAAAGAACGTTAATGATTTCTATGTATGTGCAATAGTGCTATGGGTGATTAAATTATTTTCTATGCATTTTAAGTCTTCTACAATGAGTACAATTCTCTACTTATTCTTTAAATATTATATTTCTTTCATATTTTTATCTCACTCTGTACTGTCTTCCTTGCCAATATTGTTCATGTCCATAGCTTCCATTTTCCAATACCTGCACATGAATTCACATGTGCATCTCAAACCCAGACCTCTCCTCTAATATTCACTGCATATTTATTTCTTCTTACTTGATATCTTTACTTGAATATTCATCAAAAGATCAAGGGTGCTTCAAATACAACCCTTTTAAAATTGAACTCGTAATCATACCTCCAAATTACATCCATTCAAATTCCCACTCTCAGTAAATTGTACACTTGCAGAATTCCCAATTTTTGTAGGTTATGCAACTTTGAATGTAGTTGCATATGCTAAGGGTATAAGCAGGCATCTTTGACACTGTTCTCCCCCATACCATCTATATTGAAAGTGGCATGTAAGTCCTAAAACTTCTACTCATACATGGCTTTCTAATCTATCCAAATTTCTCCATCTCCAATATTACCATCCTGGAATACTATAAAAGCATATAAATTATTTTTCCTACATCATTTTGTGTGTGTGTGTGTTTTCTTGGTGGTGGTTTTTCATTTTTCATTTTTTTTTTCTTCCCTTAAATCTGGTTTCTACATTGCAGCTACAGTGCTCTTTACAAAATGCATAGCTGATCAGGTCTTTCCCCTGCTTTAAAAACTTCAGTGGTTTTATTTTGTATCCAAGAAACCCAACTCCTTACTACACTCTATCCATTGACATTTACACTCTTAGCAAGGTGATCCTTTTCCAGTCTGTTGAGTGGACCAGGCTTATTCTTCACTCAGACCTTCGCACAGGCAGTTCCTTAAAGGAATAATCTTCAAATCTTATGCCACCCTTGGCAATCTAACTCATATACATCCATTCTTCTAGGTTCAAATAGTAAATTTTTTTAGGACAGCCTTCCCAAACTTGTTGAATCTGGTAATATCCCATGATTATATCTCCATGTCCTATTATTTCATAACCTTTAACAATTCGTAATATGAATGTGTGTGTCTATTGGATTTATATCTCTCTTTTCCAATAGATGAGAAGCTGATAAGCTCTGTGAGGGCAGGATCTGCTCACACTTTATTCACCATTTTATCCTTAGCTCCTAGCCCAGTGCATGGCCAAAGTATATTACTAATAAATAATCGTTGAATTAAGTATTATTTATTTATTTATTTAGTATTCATAAAAAATATTAAAATGGGAATGAAATATATGAACTCGTGTTGGTATTCAAAGTGTGTAGAGTCAAATCATGTTCACTTACGAAAATAATGCATAAATATGACGTTGAGATTGCCATTCGACTTGAGGACAAAAGACAACTAATCGTCTACCAGATAAATACAATACAGTTTCTGTTAATAAAAGAGCTAAGACCACATTTCCTCCAAGTCCCTTTCAAATGAATGCTTAAGATGATTTTATCATGAACAACATCTTTACAATAAATATCACGTTAATTTTTTCCTTATAATGTTTTTTAAACTGTTTCCAGTTGGGACTAATTTTTAACCATCATTGTGATTGTTAAAATAATGAGTAATATTCCCAAAAAACCAAGGAAAAGAAAAGGCCAAAACAGAAAGTACTCAAAAGGGTAATTGCCATATATGAAAGTAAATAAAGGTGCTTATACATTGTCAAGGAATCTTTCTCACTTCTGAGCAAAAAATCACTTCTGACACCCCACTTCTCTATCTCTTGTTCAGGCTAAGCCTGTGCTATTTTCATGACTTTGGTCAAGTTCTTAGTTATAGTAAATATAAACTGTATGGATGAGTGAAAGCTCCCTAATTTTTATAGGCCTCAATTTTTGTCTGTATATTCCAGTTAATAAAACCCACACAACAGGCTAAGTAGGGCAATGCACATTACACAATTCCTTGTACCTCATAGGTCCTCAATAAATAAGCTATTATTATTTTTATTTTTAAAAATATTTGTCATACCTCCTTACTCTTTTCCATCATATTCCCGTATCCCAATAAACAGACAAATGTTTTAGAGAATGGAGTGAGGATACCTGTGGGTCTACTCCATAATTTAGCCATACCTTAGATCTACAAAGCAGTCTGGGATACTACGCTATTTAAAATTTTCTCTTTCTTAAGACATGTCTCATTTGTTTTGTAGCAGTTGCTAACTTGTATTCTCAATCTCTTTTACTTGCCCCATGAGTGCACATTCGTACACTTAGAGGTTTAGATCTAACATTCCACTGAGTGAAAATAAGAAGAAAATAAATGAACAACAAACCAAACAGTCTTAGCTGATCATATTTTAAATGCTCCAAATGCCCTCGTATCCATTCAGAGTTTTCAAACAGTACTTTCAAAATTAACCAAGCTTTTATCTGTGCTTGGTAGTAGCCCTTTAATTTAAAAAAAAAAATTCTTTCAGAATTTTCTAATAATACTTCTTTCACAGGTAAAATATGCAAGCCCCCAGTGCATAAATTAATTAAATTTGTCTGTCTGTTCTGTTGGCATCCTTTTTCTCCTTTTAATTTTCCCCTTTTCAGCCCAGGAAAATTTTAGCCACTATCTACTAGCAACTTACCATTTTATTATTATTTATATATTGTTATTATATTTAATGAATTAATGCCCTTTCACTTGAAATTTATTTCATATTATTTACGGATTTCCTACAGAATCTAAATTTCTTTTTTGTTTTCAGTAAGCACTAGTGACAAAAAATAAATACTCAAAACAGGCTAGTCCAATGGTAACTGAGGCATATGCAGGTAAAAATATGGTCAAGTTCAGAAGCATGCTGAAGCTCAGTCATCACCGAAACCCAGGTGTCCTGATTCCAGTTTAGTATTCTGTGCATCCCTCTTCATTGTGTTATATTACCATTGCTATGCCTTTGAAAATACTGGGATGTAAGAGTAATTTATTGTTTTTTTACATTTCAAATTACTGTAATGGAAAGAATGAATGATCTTTAAATCCTACTGATTTCCATTTAGTACACTGAAAACATATGTGGGCTCATTCATACTGCATACCCACTCTTGGTATGGTGCTTCATATATGTATTTGTTAAATAAATGATAAAAAGAAAGAAAGTAGCTCCTAAGTTTATGAAACACCATGAAGACATTAGTGATAAACAACAGACATTTGTGAAGTTCAATATTTGAATGTTTACTTTCAGTTGCAAAATCAGAGGCCTGAATTTTAGCTACTGGGGCACATATTTCATTATAACTGTTGCTTGATAGACGATAGCAGCCATCAGGCACAACTGTTTCAAGGAGGGTGAAAATAAATCTATAGTATTAGAGACTTTAAAACTTAACATTCTAAATTTAGTACAGTATATACAACTTAGGAATTCCAGCTACTGTTATGGTCAGAAATTCTGCAATGATTTGTGTTTACTAAGTGTGATAGGCAGAATTTTAAGATTCTCCCTAATGACCCACATCCCTGTAAAATCACCTCCCACTGAATGAAGGAAGGACCTGTGAATATGATGGGTTATTATTCCTGCAATTAGGTTATGTTACATGGCACAGTTGACTTTAAGAAGTGAAACTATCCTTAGTGGACCTGACCTAATCAGGTGAACCCTTAAAAGGGACAAACCTCTTCCTGATGAAAGGGATTCAGATTGTTGGGGATTCTACATGAAGTAGATTCTTCATTGCTGGCTTTGAAAATGCAGAGGGCCACATGGCAAGAAATGTAGGCAACTTCCAGGAGCTAAAAGTGGCCTCTGTCTGACATCCAACAAGAAAATAGTGACCTTGGTCCTACAACCATAAGGAACTTGATTTTGCTGACAACCTGAATCCTTGAAGTAGATTCTTGCCCAGAGAGTGCTGATAAGAATGCTGCCCAGCAAAGAAGACACTTTAAGACTGAGGACCTGAGCAGAGAACACAAATAAGCTGTACTCAAACTGTAAGATAATAAACAGGTATTATTTTAAGCTACTATGTTTGTAATAATTTGTCATGCAGCAATAGAAAACTCAGACACTCGGTATCCCAAAATACATGTAAAACTTTTCTTAGTACTTTCTTAAAGTTGAGCTCAAAATTTAAGGTAAGGGAGGACAAAATCTCGGTAATCAAGAGAATGAGGCATGAGGATGAGGAAGCCATCAGAATCTCAGTTGTTCACTGGCAGTGTGGCCACTGAAATGGTTAAAATGACATTGGAAACAGCAGGTTTAAGGATGGACAATTAGTCCAAGTTGCACTTAAGCGGAATCAGGGTAAATGTGAACAAGGTCTTTAACCACTAAAAGGCTTAAGTTGTTGCCAGATCACTCTAGATGCCTCCTTCTGCTTCAGAAGGTGTTATTATGTCATTCAGGAAGGAGCAGGATGGGTAGGGAGACAGGAAGAGAGGGAAGTTATAGTAGATAAAATGCTCTAAAATTAGCTCTAATGACTGAATGGTGATAAACCTGGGTTTATATTCTAAGACTCCTTATCCACATTTTAGTATCTTTGCTCTACATCATTCTATATCCCCAGGTTTAGTAACCTAGAAATATGTCCCAAAAGTTATGTGCTCAAGAAGAAAATATTCATTGAAGAGTCTAAATATTGAATTTGCTAACAAGTGAAGTGAAAATTTGGGAAATTTCTTTTAATAAGCTGAGAACATATTAGCTTATTTATTCAAACAAATATTTCTGCATTCCCCACATTAATGAATAGAGTCTTGATATAAAGCGTATTAGAACAGACTTATATTGAGTAAGTTTGTGAACCTAGAGGAAAGAGTGCCACACTTTATTTTTTAGGTCTTCATGCATACAAGCTAAGACAAAAATAATGCTCATGTCACTTACCATATCCACATTCGAAATTATAAAAAAAATAAGTAAAATACAACTGGCACACTGATTAGCTATGTAGAAAAAAACATAGAAAATATATTCTTTCAAAGAAAGGTAGCTTTAAATAAATCATACTAAAATGTTCTATATTTTCCAAAGTTATAACTATTTATAGGTAAAAATAACATGTCATTGAAAAAGACTAGGGCTTGGACGTTGATTATTAATAACAGATGAATTATTCAACCAGTTACCAACTGGTTTAGTTCTCAAGCAATATTTTTTTTATTTAAAATTACAAAAAATTAATAAAATTTTGAACTAAAGAGTATTCTAATAGTAATTACAGAAAGAGAGATCTAATGTTTATCTGTCTAGGCAGTAAAATGGGGCAATCATAAGGCTCACGTCAAGAACACCAAATGGAGAGTAACAACAGGTTATATCTATAGCTATATTTCAGCTAATAATCTCAAAAGAAATGATAGGATTAGTTGTGTAGCTATTAACGGATGAGGATGATGATTGTCAGTGACTGCAACATCACCATAAAGGAGACAGCACAGGCCATACTTCTCCTAATGGAAGTGTACAACACTACCTCTGGAGTGGTCTTGCCAGCGAACAGACAAATAAATAAGGAAACCTTAACCTGTAAAACTTCTTCCTATAACTATTAAAGGTTATCGTGCCGAGTGTCAGGTACATTGGGTCGTTATTCTATTCTCTGTAATGTTGCATATAATTGAGAATTTCTATAATCAAATGATTTTGTTATAAATATCATATCTTTAAATTTGAAAACCCATGTAAAACAGAACAATTTTTAACAAAATATAAATCACTAAATAGATCCATAAAAAAAGAAAACTTTAATCAAACAATGCAAACTAAAATTATAGTCCAGCCCTAGGCACCCACAAAATCTTCCAGGACCAGCCAGGCTTGGAAGCCTGTTACACCAAATGTTGAAGAAAAAATTCATCATTATAAAAGTAAACTCTTCGGGGCCGGCCCGGTGGCGCACTGCTACAGTGAGCCGCTTGGGAAGTGTGGCGGCGCTCCCACCGAGGGTTCGGATCCCACATACAGACCGGTTCCCGCTCACTGGCTGAGCGAGGTGCGGGGAGCAACACCGAGGGTTGCGATCCCGTTGCCGGTCCCGGGCCGGTACGGGCCCAACACTGAGGGTTGCGATCCGTTGCCGGTCATGAAAAAAGACAAAAAGGAAAAAAAAAAAAAATAATAAAAAAAAAAAAAATAAATAAAAGTAAACTCTTCCAAACCATACAGGAAGATTGGAAATTATTCAACCACTTTAACAAGCTAGCTCTCCTTGACAGAAAAACTAAATGAGGATGCCCCAAGAACAGAACACTTGAGCCAGCCTCCTTCATAGAGACTGACAAAAATTCCAAATAAATTTATAGCATATCTAATACAACAGTAAATTAAATGAAGAAATAAGGAAACAGGCTGTGTCCAAGGAATGCAAGGATCATACCACATAAGAAAAAATGTGAATTGGTATTTAGTATGTTAACAGAAGGAAAAAAAGATTGTGTGCAGGTATAAAGAAAAAACCTTTGGTAAAAATTCAGCACCGGTTCATAGTAATAACTTTTAGCAAAGCATACATTAGAATGAAATTTCCATATCATAAAATCAAGGACTAGCAAATCGCTCAATGGTTAGAGCTCAGCCTTATAACACCAAGGTCATGGGTTCAGATTCCTGTACCAGCCAGCTGCCAAAAAAAAAAAAAAAAAAAGAAGAAGAAGAAAACTTTCTTGATCATATCATAAAATCAACAGCAAACATATGTAAGTGTGAAATTTTAAAAGCATTCCCAATAAAGTCCAGAAAAAGACACCAAGTTATAGCACCAATTCTACTTGTTAAACTTGGACTGGATTGTATAACCAATATATACAGTCATCCACAAAAATACCAAAATAAAACATGAAAAATAAGAAAAGAAATAAAATGATCTTCTAATTAATAATTATAAACAAATCAGCTCACAAAAAATTCAGATGTATAAGGAACTTCAAAAGAATGTGTAGAAGGTCATTATATCAAAATCAGGAATCTAGCCACACAAAATAAGTAACTAATTAGAATATGTAAAGAAAAATATACCATTTGAAACAGCAACAACCTCCAAAATATACTTAAAAAGAGAATTAACAAAAATACACACAATCTTTATCAGATCAAATATAAAAACTTACTGATAGACTTAGGTAAAAGATGTCCCAAATAGAGCAATATACTGCTTATTCATGGTGAACATAATATTGTACAGATGTCAATTCTCCTTAATTTACAGATTTAGTGTCTTACCCAATGTGGTTGGCCTCAAGTCAGTACAGGGGAGGTGGCCCAGCACTTACAAGGAGCCAAGGTAAGACAATGAATGAGGACTGAGGGCAGCATCCACCCCAGAATAGGGGGTCTTACAGAGCGCAACTCCCACTGTCAATCTTGGGAAGGCCCAGGCCCTGTAGTTGAATTTGGGCTCCACCTTACTTCCTATTCTGGATTCTTAGGAAAATGAGGCAATTGGTCTGAGTCTTGCTGAGTCAGCTCAGCAGAAAGGAAAAACATCAAAAAAAGAACTTTATGTGGGTTCTCTGGAAATCCCCCTTCCCTTAGAACAAATGGAAACAGCCAGAGTGCAACTCCTGCTGTTAAGCTGGGAGGGGCAGGTGGGCGTGGCCAGAAGTGGATAACTGTGACTTCTGCCTCACCATGCTGTGAGGGAGGAGGCCTTGGCCTGAGAGGTGTGGCCAGAGGGAGGAGTCCTGGGATTGGGCAGATGTTAAGGTAAGTATCCTTTGTTGGAACTGTGGGGGCACACTCCCCCCAGAACATAAGTGGCTTAACAGAGGCCCACCCTCCTCTTTCCTGCCCTACCCCACTACTAACCATGGTTGACTCAAAGCACAGCTGTTAGGCTTTATGTCCCTCACTTCCTCTTGGAATCTATGGTGTAAAAAGCCTGGTCTGCAGGGGGCAGCCTCAAGTCAGCAGAAGGATGAATCAGGACTGGTCAAAAGTAAAGTTAATATCACAAGTTATAATTTAGACAAGCTCCCATATAACAGAGTACCAAGATGCCCCTGCTTTGTGTGTTCCTAAAGCAGTATGTTCAAGGAAACCAGCAGAGGTGGCTATTCTTGAATCACAACAATCATGCTGAATCAATAAATGGGCACACATGCAGAGATACACTACTTTTATAACTTGTTTCTAGTGAATGTGCTGAATCTTGCCCATTTGTAACAGATGCAATGTGAGAAATCCTGACTAAATTTTTCTCCTTTCCTCACAGTTCACCCCTTCAGGGTCACTCATGGTGCAATCTATGCATTTGATCTTCTGCATGCTCCCTTAGCAAGAATAGCTGGCCCTTGCATCCATAGGCCACAGCAGCAATATTGACTGTATCAACATACTACTAAAACACAAGTGCTGCCTCCCAGTACAGCTAATTTACCATCTTGAGAAAGAATAGTTGCAGGAACAGGTGTCTTACCTGGTCTACAATACCACACGTTATCAGCTAACACTGTTGGATCTGTAGGCTCTACATTTAACAGTATAGGAGAACTCATATTTGGCCAAAATGATAGTACAAATATACCCTTTAAAATAGAAGGTTTATCTGTTCCAGGCCATGCTATTTTCACTTGAGGAGGCCAAGTACTCTTTACACAAGGTGAGACTCGCAACTCTTCTTCTAATACTCTCCCCCAAGGTCCAATCAGGCCTACCCAGCTTACATGGGGGGCTTCTACTTTCCAAGGCCATCCTCATTGTAGTATCTGCTCCTGTTGTAAACAGCTTGGGGCCAGTAAGAGAATATTTCCATTCTTACCATATCCAGGATTCAGGAGATCATCTTTAGAAGTAACTTGCAATTGAATAGGTGCTGCAGCTCTGCAACAGAGCCTCTACTGGAGAGGACCCTCCCTCCAGTCATCATTCTGACTGTTGGACACACAAAAAAATGTCCATCCCTTCAAAGACAGGGAGCTGGCAGACAGCTTCGATCTCCTTTTCAAAAGACCACACATGGCCATAAGGCTACTCAATGCCTTCACAGTGCTTACCTGGTCTGGGGCGCCACAAGGCCATACAAGCAGAAGACCAGTAATTCTCTGACTTTGGCAGTGGTTCCACAAAACCCACCTGCCACCATGTCAGGAGAATCCTCCTCAGGTTTTCTGCCTATCTGCATGTGGCACCTGGCAAGCCATCAACGGTACATCTGCCTATCAGAGGCCTTCCTTCTCGGGTTTATGCAGCACCTGGTGGGCCATCGACCACATGGTCATGCAGTCAGCATGCTGCATTCTTTGATGTAGCCACCCAGCTTCTGGAACTCTATCCAGCCACCTTACCTTAGCCAGCACATCAGCTTCATCATTGCCTAGACTGGCTAAGGGGGAATGCTGTGTGACATGGAAAAGAGTTACTTCCTTTTCCTGTCTTAACTCACATAACTCTTGCCACATGGCTTGCCCCCACAAGGGCCGGTGACTTACCAGCCACCATTGATACTTCCAAATTGAGATCCAAAGGGTCAAACCCTTGAATACAGCCAAGCTGCCAGTACAGATGGTTAATGGCCCAGGCTCACTTTTTTCACCATCCATACTGCTCTTAATTCAGCACATTGGCTACTTTCCCTATACTATTCTCATACCACAAGGTATTGGTTAAGGGCTGGACAGCAACAGCTGTCCACAATGCTTAGGGTCCCATGCTAGGGCCACCTGTATACCAGGCTTGCTCCACAATAGGTCCCTGTCCCTCATGGAAAGGTGTGGTCTCCACCTCCATGGGTACAGGTCATGTCAAAGTTTCCTCCACAACCTCTACTAGACCTAACACAGTTTGCAATTCATTACACAAAGGACTTGTAGACACAGTACTTCTCTGTTCTGTACATGCTTCCCATATAGACAGAGTGGGAGTCTGAGCTACACCAGTTTTAGGGGTGGTTGTCCACATGTGTGGCCATCCTAGAATGGGGTGTGCTGTCCTAACTAGGACCTTGGAAGTTCCTATAATAGCTTCAGTGGCCATCAGGGCAGAATACACAGCTGCTAACTGTTTTTCTATCAGAGAGTAATGCACTTCAATGCCCTTCCAGAGCTGAGACCAGAATCCTATAGACATTCAGAATCAGTCTTGTCTCTGCCACAAATCCAATCCTTACCCTTCCTGGGTTATATGCACATCTAATTCAAAAGGCTTAGTGTGGTCAGCCTGTACTTGCTATATTACCCTCTTAGTAACACGATAAGCTTGTTCTACCTCTTCAGTCCAATCCCAAGGAACTCCTTTCTTTATTAATGCATACAGTGGGCACGCTACTTGGGATATGAGATACAAAAACTCTCCAATACGCCAAAGGTCCCAAAAATGCTTGTAGCTGAGCTACTGTTGTGGGCGAGGGTATGCCTGCGCCTTATCTATAATGGCTCCTGGGATGACTCGTGTCTTACTGGAACAAACAGTTCCCAAGATTTTGATAGACAGCCCAGGTCCTTGCACTTTAGTTGTGTTCACAGCCCACCCACATTGTCCCAAATGGCCTAGCAACACTGGAACTGCTTGGGTTAAACCTGCAAGGAATTCAGGTTAGTAAGTTAGTAAGGAATAAGGTTAGTAAGGCATCATCAATGTAATGAAACATTGTAACCATGCTGGGCCCAGTCCATTTGGCTAGGTCCCCAGCCACCAAACCATGACAGATAGTTGGGCTATTCAGATAACCTTGGAGCAACACTCGAAAAGTTCATTGTCTTCCTTCCCAGACAAAGGCAAGCTGATCCTGGCTATCAGCTGAGACTGGGAAAGAGAAAATAAAGCACTTGCAAGGTCCAGTACACAATGACAAGTTTCCAGCTGAGTCTTCAGCTGATCCATTAAGTAATGAACTGAAGGAAAAGCCATGTGCAAAGAAGGCACTACTTGGTCAGTTCCTGATAGTCCACAGTCATTCTCTAAGTACCATCAGGTTTTTTCATTGGCCACACCAGGGCATTAAAGGGCTGTGCACGGGATGAATGATGCCAACCTTTTGTAACTGCAAGATAGTGGCACTTACCTCCGTATGTCCTCCTGGCAAGTGATACTGTTTTGCATATCCCTGTGACACAGGCTTTACTGCCTGGATCTACAGGCAGAATTCTCCAACTGTTGTTTGCAGATGCAAAGCATAAAGCACATCTATACCCAAGATGCACTCAGCTACTGGGGACACATACACAGCACATACACAAGGGGGCAATCTTCCAATGCCCAGTGGTAAAGACACAGCTTTGACTTTAATAGTCTGTCCTCCATAGCCATCAACATTCATTATGGCCCCCAGAAACTTATCTGGGTTGCCATATATTAGGTTACATTCTGCCCCGGCATCCACCAACATTAACACACACTGCACATTTATCATCCACTCCTAGGTCACACAACAGTATGAGCCAAGCAGCTAGGAGTTCACAACAGGTCATGCAAGAAGACGCACAAGTTCTCCCAACTCACCCTCAGGGTCATCATTGTCCTCAGCTTCAGAAGCAGGGGTGGCCTCTTGCTGTACTTTAGTGTCCAGCATGTCTGTCTTTTCTGTTGGTTCTCAAAGCCATGCTGCACCATGGAGTGCCTGATCTATGTTGACTCACAGCACAGTAAGTAGCAGCCAGTACATCCGGCCAGCCACACACTGGGACTCTTCATCTTTCACCATGGAGCTCAATTCTCTGAGAGCTTTCTCCATGCTCTCAGGGATCCATCCACTTGGTACCACACTTCCAGTGGAACCACAGGAATGCTGCCACCAGGTACCACATGCTCAAGGCAGCCACTTTCCTCCCCCTCCTGAGGGGCTTGTGGCTCCCTTACCTGCTCATCCTGCAGAAACTATGCCAATTATCAGGCAGGAATCTCTGATCCTTCTGCCCCTTCCTGAGCAGGTCATGAGTCAGGTAATCGAAAGAAGATACTAGCAGCTTTATGGAAGGTAGACATAATTTATTCTTCAGATATGAGCTTCACAGACATGCTTGATTCTCAGACAGAAGCTCAGGCTCTACTCCACTGACCCTCTATGCTCTACCCTCCTTCCATGCTCCACTGACCAGCAGTTCAGAGCAGATACCTTTATGCTCTTAGTACACAATAGCAGCCACAAGCTAAGCTTTATATAATCACAACAATCATGCTGAATCAGTAAATGGGCATAGATATGGAATTGCACTACTTTTATAACTTGTTTCTAGTGAATGTGCTGAATCTTGCCCATTTGTATCAGGTGAAAAGCAAGAGATACTGACTAAATTTTCCTACTTTCCTCACAGGGGTGCTCAGTCCACTGCAGTGGGAGGAGAGTCCCCCTCCTGTACTTATATTCTCTTCGGGGATAGATGCCAGAATTTGCCTGCTGCTGTGACACCGAGCACTTTTAAGGCACCTCAGGAAGCCTCATCTACTACCAATTCTACTGCAGCTGTTTCAGATGAAGTTGCCAACAGCCAAGATATGAAAGTTCAAATTCTTTGCAGAGAATTGAGATCATCTGCAAAGACCCTTTAAACAAGAAAGTGGTTCTGTTGGTACAGTTCCTGCTGCAGAAGTATCAAAAGAAAGAGCCAATTACAAAGACAGACATGCTGAAGTTTATGATCAAAAAGTACAAATATCACTTCAATGAGGTCCTCAGAAGAGCCTCTGAGCACATGGAGCTGGTCTTTGGTGTTGATTTGAAGGAAATGGATCCCATCAGTCTTTAATCTGCCCTTGTCAGCAAACTAGACCTCACCTTTGATGGAATGATGAGTGAGAAAGAGAATATGCCCAAGACTGGCCTAATGATTTTGCTGAATGTGATCTTCATGAAAAGCAACTGTGCCCCAAAGAGAAGATCTGGGAAGTGCTGAATATAATTGGTGTATATGCTGATAGGAAGCACTTCATCTATGGGGAGCCCAGGAAGGTCATAACCGAAGATTTGGTGTAGCTAAAGTACCTAGAGTACCAGCAGGTGCCCAACAGTGATCCTCCAAGCTATGAATTCCTGTGGGATCCAAGAGCCCACGCTGAAATCAGCAAGATGAGAGTCCTGGAGTTTTTACCCAAGGTCTGTGGTACTGTCCGTAGTGCCTTCCCTTCTTGGTATGAAGATGCTTTGAGAAATGAGGAAGAAAGAGCTCAAGCCAGAGTTTCAGCCAGGGCCCGTGTTATTGCCATGGCCAGCGCATGTTCCAGGGCCATGTCCAGCAGCTTTACCCATGCTAAGTGAAATCTGCGTCTGATTCTTTACTCTTTGGTTGATAAGGTCTGCCAGTGTCCTAATAAAGAAGAGCCACAGTGGGGCGGGAGGGAATAAGTGTATATCATCATTGTGTTACTGTTGTATATTGATAACTTAGAGTTTTACCTTTTTTTTTTCTTTTTTGTAGGTTATATTTCAAATGTTGAAGTCTGAAAAAGACTGTTTTCTTTGTCGAAGAAAAGTACAATCAAAATACTAAGTAGTGGGTGGCCAGAGTGAATCTGGAAGGAACACAGTGTATATTATCTTTGAGCTCCTATTCTATATTTGTAATATCTCAAATGATGATCTGTTCTTTGTTTTATATTTCAAATTTTATTTGTTTTAATAGGTTTCAATACCTTCAGAATAGGTTTATTAATGACTTTGGCTACAAATTTATTGCTGTTTAATAGTTTTAAGAGTAGGAGTTTTATTATTTTGTTAAAAAAAAAAAATATTGGGAAACTTTTTTTTAATATATATTTAGTGAACCAGAACATGAAAATATGGCATTGGAATAAGCATTTCCTTGGAAATGTGAAAGAATTTAGCAGTAAAATTTGGAAGATTAAGAAATGGAAAAAGAGTAAAAGATGTTCAGTTCTTGTTTTCCTTTATCCATTTTAGCCTGTTCTATAGAAATAAAAGATACATACCTGGATTTGCTTAGCTTACTAAAGAATGCAGAAAAATAAAATGTTTATAAACTAGAATTTATGCTCACTGACTCGTTCATTTGCCAAATATTAATTGAGCTTTTGCTTTTTAAAAGTCATTTTGTTAGAAATGGGGAAAGTAGGATACAAAACACCAGCCCCTACTTAGAATTTTAAGTCAATGAATAGTAATCATCCAACTGTGGAAGACTCCCCTACGTACAAATTAAGTAACTCATCCTCAAATGGAGGAAATTTTATTTAGTCTTACTTGATAAGTAGCATTATGGGCTAATTTGGTATTAATTGTTCCCAAAAAGCTGCATATTCACCCTAATTAATAAAAAATAAATCACCCTAGAGAAGAGGGTTTTATTATCTGTGGTAAAAGCAATCATATCATAACTGCTTAAAGACCCAATATTTTCCAATCATTCTGCTAAGTGCTTCATATTCATCACATAAATACCAACAGTCCTACAAGATAGAGCTTATCAGTCATAATTTGTAGAACTTGTAACTTTCTTACATTCGCATGGCTGGTAAGTGACAGTGTTGGGACAAGATCCCTGGTCTAATCTGGTCAGAATTTGTCTATAGCCCTAACCTGAGGCAGACCTTTTCTCTCTTATTTTACTATAATTCTCACTACGCCAAAGTATATTACAGATAATTATAATAGAAGAAACTCCAGCCTAAGTACTAAAAACAGGCCTAAAGAACGAAGATGAATATGAGAATAAAATTTAAAGTGGGCATTGTCTCTGAGCTTCATTTTCTGAGAATCTTTCTGTCCCTAGCCCCAGGTTTCTTTGAAAGTAGACTCTACCCAAGTACTGGCACATGAGTAGTGCTAGCATGTTCCCACATCACAGCATCTTTCCCCTGGTATTCCTCAGTGTTCCTTCATGTCCAAACTTGAACCTCACCTGCCTTCTCTGAAGGCTGCACTCCTGCATACTGTGATACAGGTGACCCAGAGCCACTTGCCCACTCCTTGACTTAGAGCATTCCAACTCTCTGTAAATGTCCTGTCCTTTCAATGGAAACCCTGACAGTGAAGTTAAGATTTCTGATTACCACAAACCCCATTTCACCCCCATCTCTATAACAGTCTCAAAGTATTTTCCAAATAAGCTAGTGATTAGAGTCTGATTTCTGATTTTGCACAGAATATACTGGTTCTCGGGATATAGCTGAAGCTCGAGAGAGGGTTTTGTAAACAACCCAAATATTGTCAGTAGGATTGTAAAGGGATGTGTTATTTGAGACTGGCTCCTGAGCAAATACACCAATGGGTGAGCCTACCTAGATGTTCAAAAACAAAAGCCACTTTCATAAGTTGCAGAGGAGAAAAAACCATGGAAAAGCACTGTGTAGGAAACATCTAGCGAAGCTGAATTCCTTGATCCTCCCCCTCCACCCTCCGCCCTGAGACCTTCTAAGAGGAAAAAAATGTTTTCTTGGCAGACATACTATCTCTGAACAGTAAAGACAAAAATAATTCACCATCTTTCTGTTGCCTTTTATCTCAGTACTTGCCCCACAGTAAAATCCTGGTTTTTCCTTGTGCCTACTGGCACCTGTGAAAATGTCCTGCACATTCAGTCATGTCGAGGTTTGCAGAATTCGTAAGTTAAGACTAACCATGCACAAACAGAAAGAAGCACATTCTCATTTCATTGAAGCTCGGTGCAGTGAGATCAGTACATAAAGGTGCTACCGAGTGGAAAGATTTCACTGACATTTTTGCAAGGTCCTTTTGAAAATTAAACGTGATTCTGTATTTGAAAGCATCATTTATTTGGGAGTGTGGCAAAGATGGAGAATTGTAAAGCAAATTTGCCTCCTTAGAAACTTCACATAGAAGTAAAGAGGGCTGTTTCCATAAGAAATTCTAATAGTTGATCTTTTATCAAACACCTACTATGACATTTTATGGGAGAGACTGCAAGTGTTCATCCATATGCTGTTTTGCTCTCCTTCCTGGGCTGATGGAAGACAACATTCCCGGTCCACCTGTAGTTAGAAAGGATCATATGATTGCCCTTGCCACTAGAAATATGAACCATCTAGATCCCATGTTGAAAGGGGGTGCCACATGTTGGAAGCAGCCTGTATCCCTGAACTACCTGTCAGTGGAAACCCCTGCCTATCCACATCAGATTTTATTTGTATGACAAATGAACTTTTCTCATTTCAAACCATTAAGTTGCAGTTTTGCTATTGTATCAGCTAGCACTTACATTATATGATTAATGCATGGCTACTATTTTTGTGGTTAGATGTTTTTAAATATTTTAATTACAAAGTAATTGTACACATAATTTTGTTGAAAAAATTCTAATACAGATAAATCACAATCTCCTCTTTTCCTCAAAATTCAGCCTCCTCTTCAGAGGTAAACCTAATTAATAATCTCCTATGTGTCATTTTAAAACTGATCCAAGGCTTTTTTCATATATAGATGTGCTAAAAATGTATACTGAATTTTAAAATGGGTAACGATGTACATGTTGTTCAACCTCTTGACCTTTTTGCTAAATAAAATGAATGCAGGATATTTCCAAGACAGACCATATAAATCCACCTCACTCTTTTTAATACTCTCTAGAATTCTAAGGTATGTTTGCACAATAATTAATTTAACCATTGTCCTCCTAAAGGGTGTATGCTGTGTATCATTTACTGCTATGATTACTAGAACTGAAATGAACAGCTCTGAACATGAAATTTTGGGAAAATATTCGTGTTTTCTCTTAAGAAAGACAGCAAATTGCAAACTGGATTAAAGTAGGAAAAGTGTAAAGATAGAAAATATTCACAAATACTGCTGAAGTGTGTTCCAAAAATGCTATACCAATCCATAGCTTCTTAAATTAATGGGCATGAATGCTTTACACTCTCACAGACATTTATTTTATCATTCTTTTACATTTTGGTTAAACTTTGGGGCGAAAGACATTGTCTTGTTATTTTAAGTATGTAGAGCTGGTCTTTGGCTTTGAATTGAAGGAAGTCTTGTTATTTTAAGCACGCAGAACTGGTCTTTGGCTTTGAATTAATAGAAGTCTCCTTATGTCCTTCTCAGCAAGCTAGACCTCCCCAGTGAAGGAAGTCTGAGTAGTAATTAGGGGTTACCCAAGACAGGACTCCTGATGACTCTCCTGGGTATGATCTTCATGAAGGGCAAATGCCCCTCTTAAGAGGAAATCTGGGAATTCCTGAAAATGATGATGGTGGTGCAGACTGAAAGGAAGCGTTTCATCTATGGAGAACCAAGAAGCTCATTATCAGATTTGGTGCAGGAATAGCTCCTGGAGTACCAGCATTTGCCCAATAGATAACTTCCATGCTAGAAATTCCTATGGGTTTCAAGAGTCCAGAAAGATGAAAGTCCTGGAATTTTGGGCCAAGATCAATGATACCATCCATAGTTCTTTGCCAGATCTGTATGAAGAGGCTTTAAGAGATGAGGAGGAGAGAGCAAGAGTGAGACCGGCACTACTGCCATGGACAGTGCATGCTCCAGGGCTATGTCCAACTGCTTCTCCCGCCTGTAATGAGTAAAAGCTAGGTTTTTTGCTTTGTGGCTGAACAGAGCAGTCAACATTCTAAGCAGTGGAAAACTGGTATTGAACTAGAAAAACACAATATATATCATTTTGTCTTCCTGTTTTATATAGTATCTAGGAGATCTCCCTTCTTTCTCTCCTTCCTTCCTCCCTCCCTCCTTCCCTCCCTCCTTTCCTTCCATTCATTCTTTCATAGTTTTCTTTCTTTCTAGTTAAATTCTAAATGCTATTCCTTTTAATATAGAATATTTTAAAACTTCAGAATATAAATACAGGCATACCTTGCTTTATTGTTCTTCCTTATATTGTGCTTCACAGATATCACTTTTTTTTTATTCAAATTGAAGGTTTTTGGCAACCCTGCATCGAGCAAGTCTACCAACACCATTTGTCCAACAGCATGTGTCCATTTGTGTCTCTGTGTCACATTTTGGTAATTCTCACAATATTTCAAACTTTATTATTATTATTATATCTGTTATGCAGATCTATGATGAGTGATCTTTGATGTCACTATTGTGATTGTTTTGGAGTGCCATGAACTGCGCCCATATAAGACAGTGAACTTAATTGATAAATGTTGTGTGTGTTCTGGCGGCTTCCCCCCAGCTGTTCCCCCACATCTTTACCTCTCCTCAAGGCTCCCTATTCCCTGAGACATAAGAATATTGAAATCAGGTCAGTTAATAACCCTACAGTAGCCCCTAAGCATTGAAGTGAAAAGTCATATGTCTCTCACTTTAAATAACAAACTAGAAATTATTAACCTTAGTGAGGAAGGCACGTAGAAAGCTGAGACAGGCCAAAAGCAAGGCCTCTTGTTCCAGTTAGCCAAGTTCTGAATGGAAAAGAAAAGTTCTTGAAGGAAGATAAAAATGCTATTCCAATTTATGACCAATAAAAAATAAAATAAAATAAAATAAAAGTACTATTCCAGAGAACGCACAAATGACAAGAAAGTGAAATGGCCTCATTGCTGATATGAAGAAATTTTTAGTGGTCTGAATAGAAAATCAAACCAAACACAACGTTCCCTTAAACCAAAACCTAATCCAGACAGAGCAAGGCCCTATCTCTCTGTAATTCCATAAAGGCTAAGAGACGTGAAGAAGTTGCAGAAGAAAATTTTTAAGTTAGCAGAGATTAGGTCATGAGATTTTAAAGAAGAAGCCATCTCCATAACATTAAAGTGCTCAGTGAAGCAATAAGTGCTGATGTAGAAACAGCAGAAAACTATACAGATCTAGCTAAGATAATTGATAGAGGGGGCTACACTAAACAACAAATTTCAATGTGGATAAACAGCCTTCTATTGGAAAAAGATGCCATCTAGGACTTTTATAACTACAGAAGAGAAGTCAATGTCTGGCTTCAAAGTTTCAAGACAGGCTGACTCTATTGTTAAGGGCTAATGCAGCTGGTGACTTTAAGTTGAAGCCAATACTGATTTACCATTCTGAAAATCCTAAATGGCCTTAGGAATTGTGCTAAATCTACTTTGTACTGTATAAGTGGAACAACGAAGCTGCATAACAGCACATCTGTTCACAGCATGGTTTGCTGAACATTTTAAGCCCACTTTTGAGACCTACTGCTCAGAAAACAAGGTTCCTTTCAAAATACTGCTGCTCATTGATAATGCCTCTTGACATCCAATAGCTCTGATGGAAATGTACAGAAGATTAATATAGTTTTCATGCAAGCTAACATAACATCCATTCTGCAGCACATGGATCAAAGAGTCATTTTGACTTTCAAATCTGATTATTTAAGAAATACATTTTGCAAGGATATAGCTGCCGTAGGTAGTTATCCCTCTGATGGATCTGGGCAAAGTAAATTGAAAACCTTCTGGAAAAGATTCACCATTCTAGATGCCATTAAGAGCATCTTGGATTCACGGGAGAACATTCTGGTCAAAATGTCAATAATAACAGAAGTTTGGAAGAAATAGATTCCAACACTCACAGATGAATTTAAGGGGTTCAACACTTTGGTGGAGGAAGACTTTGATGTAGGAAGTGGTGGAAATAGCCAGAGAACTAGAATTAGAATTGTAGTCTGAAGATGTGACTGAATAGCTGCAATCTCATGACAAAATTTTAACAATGAGGAGTTGCTTCTTATGGATGAGCAAAGAAAGTGATTTCTTGAGATAGAATCTACTCCTGGTGAAGAGGCTGTAAACATTGTTGAAATGACAATAAAGAATTTAAAATATTACATACATTTAGTTGATAAAACAGCGGCAGGTGTTAAGATTGACTCCAATTTGGAAAGAAATTCTATTGTGGGTAAAATGCTACCAAACAGCATCACTTGCTGCATAGAATGCTTTAGTGAAAGAAGAAGTCAATCAGTGTGGCAAACATTGTTGCTTTCTTTGAAGAAATAACCACAGCCACCCCAAACTTCAGCAAACCACCACCTTGATTAGAAAGCAGCCATAAACACGGAGGCAAGATCCTCCACCAGCAAAAATATTCTGACTCTCTGAAGGCTCAGATAGTCACTAACATTTTTTAGCAATAAAGTACATTTAATTACATTGTTTAGAAATAATGCTATTTCACACTTAATGGACTACAGTATAGTGTAAGCATAACTTTTATATGCACTGGGAAACTGAAAAATCAGTGTGAGTTGCTTTATTGTGTTAGTAGCCTTATTGCAGTGGTGTGGAACTGAACTGCAATATCTCCAAGGTATGCCTGTATATGAATCACCATTTTGATTAAACCTGATACACAGCTACAAATGTATAACAATAGAGGACTTAGAGTTTGAGCTGATATTGTAATGGAGTCAGACTTTTGGGGATTTGGGGGGAGGGTGAATGCATTTTGCATAAAGTAGAAACATGAAACATTGGGATTCAGAGGGTGGACTGTGGCTGACAGAATCTTATGAGGCTCCCATGAACTCTAGCACCTGGTGCTTATTCTTTGGGTGCCCCATCCTTGAGTGTAGGTAGGCCCGTGACTTTCTTCTAACAACAGATTATGGAAAAGACGATAAAATATCACTTCCATGATTACATTACATTTTATGTGTTGAGGAAATAATTAGAAACAATATATCCTGCTGACTCAAAAACTGCTGTCCACAAAGTATAGGTCAAATAAACAACAAACTCAGACCCAGTAAGAAGAGACTTTTCTTCAAAATAATTACTGCAAGGGAAGAAAAGGACTTTTGAAATAGAGGGAAGGGGACTATTGTAATAGGGATAACACTGTGACAGTAAGATCTGCAAGTATCTCAAGAGTTAGGCAAAAAGAATTTTTCTTTTCTTTTGGGGGGCAGTTGGCTAGTAAGGGATCTGAACCTGTGACCTTGGTGTTATCAGTTTTACTTTTATAGAGAGGAGTAAACAAAGCCAGAAAGAACCAAGTGTATGAAAAAGTGGAATAAAAGTGTGGCGTAATTTGATAGTACATCAGAGAATGCTTTACCTTGAGGCCAATCTATTCTCAGGAGGGGTTGTATGCTAGCTCAGGTAAGGGTGGGCCAAAGGATAGGAGCCTGGGGAAAGAAGAGAAGCTTAACCAAAGTTTGGTGAACAAGAACTTTGTTTCTGTTGATCAGTGAGGACAAGCAGTTCAGTTAACCATATGCAAGGCAAAGAAAGGGAATATTGAGGGTCTGGGTCTGGCCTCCTTATAGATGAACAAGGGAGGCATCCATGAGACCTATCTAAGTCATGTGGGGAAGAGTTGTTCTTTGGTGTAAGCCTTTTTACAGGACACAAAGTGGATGGGAGTAAAGAGATTTCTTAACCTTCACCATTTTCCAATATTACAGGGCTTAGGTAAATTCTACATTATCATATAGGAAAAAAAAGTTTTATTATTGAGTAATCATTAAACTGGAATATAACTGCTAAAGAGAGCAAAAACAGAAAGAAATTTCACCCGCATACAGACACAACAACCTATAGGTACAACAACAATAGATACAACCTATTAAATACATGTTAAGATAAAAGATAACTAGTCCTCAAGTAAGAGTACTTGACGATGCCATATGTCACACGTAGCTATTCCTAAATTGACCCAGTAATCAGGTTGGCCTTCTGTGTGCCTTCATCCAAAGGGAAAATATTTCTGGTTTTTAAACCTGGAAAGAGGATTATTTAGTTTTTAAAAGAGAATGATTTTACATTTATAAGTTTTCTAAAGTAAATGCTCCAAGATAAAAAAAGGGGGTAGAAAATAGTTTCTCTCTCTCTGTCTCTCTCTCTCTTTGGCACCAGAACAGAGTAATTGTTAACAAAGTCAAAGTATCAGCTTTACATTGTTTAGTTTCTGAGGCTACCAGTGCATCATCTACATATTAAATAATTGTACAGTCTTATAGTGAAAAAATTTCTTTAAGTTTTCCTGTAAATGACTAGATAAAATAGTAGGAGAATCCCCAAACCAGAAATTATTTGCCATAAGAAATGGACTCTTCTGTAAGCAAACACAAGCAAGAATATAGACTCGCATGCTAGAGGAACAGAAATCGAGGGAGAAAAATATCAGATCAGAATAGTTGTATAATTATGTACTACAGAGGTTAATGGAACAACACATTTATTTATTTTTCTAAGATCCTTTATAAAAATATATATTGGGGACAACCATCTTTATAGAATTTACCTTCCTTCTTTACTTGAAGTATGGGAGTATTACAGTGCAAATGCCTTTTACTTTTTGATTCCCCACCCTTTTCTCATCCTTTTTATGGGACCACACCGTTTTTCTAAGCAAAAACAACAGATGGCCTAAACGGATAAAAGGTGGCACCTAAGGGAAGTTAAGGGGGAGGGCTAAGCATAGAGAGGCAAGGCACGTGCACATTTGACCTTTACAAGGATTGGCCTAAGCTTGGAAATCCCTGCCTGCTAAGCATATAAATATGATCTTTTGTGTCACAATAAATGGAACTGCATGACAGAACCCCCGCTGTCTGTGTATGTGTTTGTTCCCTATCTGAGAGAGCAGTGGCGTGCTCACCCATCTCTTGGAATCTCTTTTTGCCCCGCATTCTGGGGCAATCCCTTTGGCCCTAACCCTCTAGGGAAAGGAAAAACCTGTTGGGGTCCCATGTGGCCACCGGAGACGCCCAACAGCTGGTGCCCCGTGTGAGGACGGCGCCTCATACCACTTAAACCTTTTCCTTTCCACGGGGACGGCCAAAAACGCCACACAATTCTGAAAGATGGATGACGAAGAGGCTCTGACCTACAGTGTGGAGCTGCAGAAAGAAGAGCAATGTTCAAGAGAAGTCTGCTACCAGGGTGAGTACCAACAGGCTCAAGGTCGTATCTTTCCTTTTCATTTCAAGCTTACCCTGTTAATGTTAATCTGGGGGGCAACAGACCAGCACCTTGGTATCCTTGGGAAGCCCAAAATTTAAAAGAACTAAAAAAGACTTTTGCCAAGGATGGCCCTAATTCTCCATGAACAGAAACTATCCTTCAGGGACTAGCCCATCAGCCGTGCACCACTCAGGACTGGAAGATGTTATGTAAGGCATAACATCCTAGCTGGGTCTGAATTTGTTTTTGTCCTCCCCCAAAACTTGTTTATTAAGATCTGTGTCTTTTATAAGGAGGAGTGCCAGGCCCAAGCAGAAAGGAATCAAGCAGTCAATCCTGTCATCCCAGTTACATTTGGCATGTTGTCCGGAACTGCAGATCAATATACTACAGGAATCCAACAGGCGGCAATCCCGCCTCCTTACCAAGACCAAGTCAGGGCTTCCACCTTAGCTTCCTGGGCTAAGCTTGCAGAGGACCCCATGGAGCCCCCAATTGCTGGAATAACCCAGAGGCCCAATGAAGACCTCCCTTCCTTTATTGTTAGGATAGAGCAAAATATACAAAGAAAATTCCACCACCCCGCTCCGGCCCACTCAGAGATCACTTTGTTAAGATGCTTGTATGGGATGGAATGACCACTGATCATAAGTTGGCTTACACAGGCTTAAGGGACCAATCCATGGAGAAGTGGGTTATCGCTTCCAAGCAGGTAGGGAATCAACGTTTTCAAGCCAGGACTTTATCCACAGCCTTGCAGGCTCAGACACAAAACTTAACCGAAGGCTTCAAGGCATTTACCGCCCTGATCCCTTAGGGAAACAATACTTCCCCACCCTTCAAGGGACAATGTTTTGGTTGCGGGAGACAAGGTCATTTTAAAAGCCAATGTCCCTGGGCCGGCCCGGTGGCGCACTAGATAAGTGCGCTGCTTGGGAAGCGCGGCGGCGCTCCCGCCCGAGGGTTCGGATCCCACATACAGACCGTTTCCCGCTCACTGGCTGAGTGAGGCACGGGAGCAACACCGAGGGTTGCAATCCCGTTGCCGGTCCCCGGTCTGGTACGGGGGCAACACTGAGGGTTGCGATCCGTTGCCGGACACGGAAAAAAGACAAAAGACAAAAAAAAATAAAAATAAAAATAAAAGCCAATGTCCCAAGGCTAAAGGAAAAAAAACCCCTACCACACCTTGCCTGTAGGTCCAAATTTGACAAAGATGGCAATCCTTTAAACTAAGCCACGGGCAACCCCTAGCTCCGTCACCCCAAGGGGGTCATAAAAGTAACCAGGCAAAAGGGCCCAGGGCTAATTGGACAGTCCTTATAGTCCCCAGAGTAAGGCCAAAAATGGACATCACCATTCCAATACTTAATTGATACAGGGGCAGTTCAAACTGTCCTCCTCCAAGAGGAAGTGCCTCCTAGCTGGGATGCTGTCCGTGGGCCTCAAATCCTCTGGGTGGGAGGTGAAATACCATCTTCTGAAACAAAAGGATGGCTAAAATGGAGAGATGCAGATGGAACCACTGAGGAGGTGAAGCCCCTCATTGCTTACACCACACAGTGTGCATCTGATTTTCATGCCTTAATTCATATTAACTGGACAGGGCTTCAAGCCCGATTCCCACAAATCCCAGTTTCACAGTTAAAAAGAATTGTTCATACCTGTAAATCTTGCATACCGTATTTACAGGTATCACTTTTACAACCCCCCGGTGTAAACCCTAGGGGGCTCAAATCTAATGTTTTATGGCAAACTGATGTCACTCATTTTCCAGCATTTGGAAAATTAAAATATATTTTCATGTCTATTGACACTTATTCTCATGCCTATTGGGCTGCAGCCCACACTGGTGAAGAGGCTAAACATGCACAAAATCATTTACTATAATGTTTTGCCACACTCAGCCTCCCCAGTCAACTCAAAACAGATAATGGCCCTTGCTTTGTTAGCAAAGCCTTCCAAGATTTTTTATCCACTTGGAACATATGCTCCCCCCCGGGCACCCCTTAAAACCCTCAGGGACAAGCCATAATAGAACGTCACCATCAGAATCTAAAGAACCAACTTTTAAAACAAAAAGGGGGAATTATTAGCCCCCACCAAGAGTGAGGAATGGCATTATTTATCTTAAATATTTTAAATTTTCCAAAACATGAGCCAAAAACTGCTTTCCAAAAACACTGGTCAACCCGATCCCCATGTCCTGCTGTTCAGGTGTGATGGAAAGATCCCCTTTCAGGAAAATGGAGAGGCCCCGACTGCTCTTAACTATGGGCAAAGGATTTGGATATATTTTTCCTTTCAACAAGCCCAACCCTATTTGGGTGCCAGCCAGAAATCTCAAGTTCTCACCCACTGCCCAGGGTGATAACGAACCTGAGGAAAACCTTTCTTATGTTTTCCAGGAAAGTACACAATGAAGCAAACTTATCTTCTGCTAGGGGTCTTCTCCACGATTGGTGAAGCAAGTCCACCCTCTTCTCCACACACTCTGGCTAACCAAACACAAACAGAAGGGGCTTAGACTTGCTGTTTCTGCAACAAGGAGGGTTATCTGCAGCCCTCAAAGAAGAATGTTGTTTCTACGCAGACCATTCCGGCTTTGTTAAAGATTCTTTAGCTAAATTAAGAGAAGGATTAGAAAAACGTAGGTGGGAAAGAGAGGCCAATTCTGGCTGGTATGAAGGCTGGTTTAGAACTTCCCTTTGGCCCACTGCTCTATTATCTGTCTTAACAGGCCTTCCATGCATGTAGGGTCTGCTAACGGCCCTTATAAGGTGCAACCTAGGGTCCCTCACCATGCTCACCCAGGTGTTGGAAAAGGTAGCTAATGAACAACACCCCCAAGACCCTTAGGTCAATTTGGCCCTTCAAAAAAATTAACACCAAGGTGTAATCTCCTGTTTGGCCTCAGCTTGGTTGGATAGTCAATGATGGGTAAGATCCCCCATGGGGGGGGGGACAACCTAAGACAGGCACAATCACACAAGATCAATACAGGTTCTTTCAGCCTCAGCTTGGTTGGATAGTCAACAAGGGGTAATATCCCCTAACGGGGGGGGGGGGGACAACCTAAGACAGGCACAATCACACAAGATCAATACAGGTTCTTTCAGCCTCAGCTTGGTTGGATAGTCAACAAGGGGTAATATCCCCTAACGGGGGGGGGGGGGACAACCTAAGACAGGCACAATCACACAAGATCAATACAGGTTCTTTCAGCCTCAGCTTGGTTGGATAGTCAACAAGGGGTAATATCCCCTAACGGGGGGGGGGGGGACAACCTAAGACAGGCACAATCACACAAGATCAATACAGGTTCTTTCAGCCTCAGCTTGGTTGGATAGTCAACAAGGGGTAATATCCCCTAACGGGGGGGGGGGGGACAACCTAAGACAGGCACAATCACACAAGATCAATACAGGTTCTTTCAGCCTCAGCTTGGTTGGATAGTCAACAAGGGGTAATATCCCCTAACGGGGGGGGGGGGGACAACCTAAGACAGGCACAATCACACAAGATCAATACAGGTTCTTTCAGCCTCAGCTTGGTTGGATAGTCAACAAGGGGTAATATCCCCTAACGGGGGGGGGGGGGCCAACCTTAGACAGACACAACCACACAAGGCTTCTATTAAAACAAAAAGGGGGAACTATGGGACTGTGCCATTTTTCTAAGCAAAAACAACAGATGGCCTAAACGGATAAAAGGTGGCGCCCAAGGGAATTTAAGGCAGAGGGCTAAGCATAGAGAGGCAAGACACGTGCACATTTGACCTTTTCAAGGATTGGCCTAAGTTTGGAAATCCCTGCCTGCTAAGCATATAAATATTATCTTTTGTGTTACAGTAAATGGAACTGCCTGACAGAACCCATGTTGTGTGTGTATGTGTTTGTTCCCTATCTGGGAGAGCAGTGGCGTGCTCACCCATCTCTTGGAATCTCTTTTCACCCCGTATCCCGGGGGGAGGGGGAGGGCAATCCCTTTGGCCCCAACGCTCTAGGGAAAGGAAAATCCTGTTGGGGTCCCGTGCAGCCACCGGAGATGCCCAACACTTTTACATTCAGTTTTATTCTGATTGAGCTGTCAACGAAAGGTATTATTTTACACATGTCCATGCCTTATCCTTCTGGGCTATTTTTATTGGTTCTGTAATTTGGATTAAGTCAGTATCATTTTCTATGACCCAGAGTGATAAAGAAATTTGTTTCAGCTTGGGGTGCTTTCCAGCACGGCATGATACTGCTATTTTCTGCCATTCCCTTTTTCTTTCACAAAGCACATTGTAATAAAATCAGGTGCCCTTTTTTCCCAAGGAGCTCTACAGACACTATATCCAGTATATAGAATTTGGTAACTTTTTATTTGCACAACAGATCTCTCCCCAATGGGTTTACAGGAGGATCAAGAGAACATAAGAAAGGATGTTACTCACTCATGGGACCTATCTGTATAAGAACCATGGATGAAAAGTAATAAATACAAGGCTGACCTGAATTACCAAAAACCTGTATTGATCTCTCTCCAGGTAAAAAGTGAAAAATTCCAGAGAAAATTATAGAATAAATAGTATCAGTATCACCAGTTCCCACCTCCGAAATCTCTAAATTTGTCCATTTTAGCCATTTGCCAATTATTTCCTAGCTTTCTGGGCTTTTCTGATTCCCTTGTTCCTGCAATTTCTGAATACTCTGGAGTCTCTGTCTATAATCCCTCTTCCAATGTCCTGGGTTCTTGCAATAATGACATACAGTCTCCCTTCTTGTTCCCTTCACCGGTTATACAGAGTAGGAGTTATTCCTATAGTAAATAGTTCAAATTGAACAGCTAACACAATTTTTAATTTCTTCTTTGTCTTTTTTTAGATTGTCAGAAAACTGAGTAGCTCCTGTGACAATTTGAGTAATAGTATGTTCTTGCCATCCTACCAACCTTTGCCTAATTGAGTTTGAACGGGCATCCAGAGCTCTGCTCTGGGAGGCCTAGGTGGTTCCGCCATGGCCTCTTTCACCCTGTGACCTGCAGTGGGAAGTGTAACAAATGATGCCCCATGTGAGGAATTCTGACTCCACAGATCAGAGACTGACCTGCGAAGCCTTGGAAAGGAAAAGGACTTCCGAAATTTATATTTGCAAATCGTGTGTGGCCCCCTCACCCTGCCTTGAATCCAATGGGGAAGTGAGAGCCAGGCCCAGACCCCTGCCCTGAACTGGCACCACCCAGGTGAGCAAGCCCACCCACATCAGTGGCAAGCACCAGCAGAACTGTGCAGCTAGACGAAGCCTCTCACCCCTTCTTGGACCCAGGGGGTTGCACCAGCCTACTGGGTCCAACCTTCTGAGTTTGGCCCAGCAGAACTGCACAGAGCTAGGGGCTCATTCTACCACCACAGAGTCTGGAACAGGAACCAAGGTGGTTTAACCTCACCACCACCACACCTACTGTCAAGCAAAGACAATTCACCTCCACAGTAGCAACCAGGGACACTCCACAGCCAACTTCAGTGTAACAGAAGAAGCAAACCCTCTACCAAATAAACAAGAGTCAGCGAAAAAATATTCGAAGCACAAACAATCAAGAAGAAATGACACCACCAAAAGAATACAGTAATGCTCAAAAGTCAGACTCCATGGAACAGGGAATCCTTGTAATGTCTGAAAAAAGAATTTCGAGCAATGATCTTAAGAAAAATTGAAAAAATCAAGATATACAAATGGCCAACAGTCATATGAAAAAATGCTCAACATCACTCAGCATCTGGGNGGGACATAATAATCAACTACATTGTATATTGACAAAATAAAAATAAAAAAAAAAAAAGAAATAATAGAGACCAAAAGACAATGGAATGACATCTTTAAAATGATTGGAGGGAAAAGAAAAAAAAAAACCTTTTCATCTCAGAATTCTGTATCTGATAAAATCATCCTTCAAAAATAAAGTGAAAATGAAGACAAAATAAAAAAAAAAAAAAGAAAAATTGAAGAAATCAAGTAAGACTCAATTGAAGAACACAATGAAACAAGAAAAAACATCCAGAATATGAAGGAGGAAATCTACAAAGAGATTAATACCATAAAAAGAGGGTAGCAGAACTTCTAGAAATGAAAGACTCACTAAAGGAAATAAAAAACACAGCTGAGAGCTTGAGCAGCAGGGTAGAGCAAGCAGAAGAATTTAAGAGCTTGAAGATGGTCTGTTCAAAATAACTCAGGCAGACAAAAAAAAAGGAAAAAAAGAATTAAAAATAATGAGGAAAATCTAAGGGAGATAGCAGACAACCTGATGCACTCTAGCAACCAAATTGTGGGTATTCCTGAAGGGGAGGAGAGAGGAAAAGGTATTGAAAACCTACTCGAGGAAATAGTAACAGATAAATTCCCAGGTGTAGGGCAGGATACAGACCTTCAGATACAGGAAGCTCAAACATCCCCAAACAGATTCAACCCCAAAAGATCCTCCCCAAGACATGTTATGGTTAAATTTGCAAAGCTCAAAGACAAAGTGAGAGTTCTACAAGCAGCAAGAAAAAAGCATCAGGTCACTTATAGGGGAACACCCATCAAACTAACAGCAGACTTTGCAACTGAAACCCTGCAGGCCAGAAGAAAGTGGTATGGTATATTCAAAATACTAAAAGAAAAAAATTGCCAGGAAAGAATTCTTTACCCAGCAAGGCTCTCCTTAAGAAATGAGAGAGAAATAGTGTATTTCCCAGATAAACAAAAATTATGGGAGTTCACCACCATGTGACCGGCCCTGCAAGAAATTCTCAAGGGAGTCCTTCATATGGAATCTGAATAATGGTGACCACTGTCACAAATACACAAGAAAGAGCAAAACCCACCTTTAAAACAAAAATGCTCAAAAGAAAGAGAAAGATATGGGACCAACCTAAATGTCCATCGATGGATGATTGAATAAGGAAGCTGGTATATATATTACTCTGCCATAAAGAAAAATGAAATACTTCTGCTTGCAACAACATGGATGAGCCTGGAGAAACTTATGTTGAGTGAAATAAGCAAAGCACAGAGGGATAAATACCATATGTACTCACTCATATGTGGGAGCTAAGAGAGAAAGAAGGAAGGAAAGATAGACCACAGTAGTGTGTTGGTCTTGCAGGGGGAGAGAACATTCCTTGGGCTACAAATTGGAGTGAGAGGGAAAAGGGGAGGGGGAGGGAATTGGGGGATAATTGGGTGGGGACACGGGGTAGAAATGTAATTTCTGCTAATGGGTATGCTGCTAGTATGAAGCTGGCCCTCACATCATAACATCATGGGCACGAGGGGTGACAATTAGCTTTGTATCTCATGAGTAATCATAATAAAAAAAAAGGCAATTGGATTAGCAGATGGCCTGGGTAGCTTATCAGTGCCATTATCAGTATTGCTGGTGATCCAAATAAAAAGCATTGTTTTTTCTCACATTGAGACAAAAAAAAAAAAAAATGCCAATTATATGTTCTTCTGGTTAACTTTCCCATACGAGTATTGACATTTACCAGCTGAACACCTTTTCTTGTTTGCCTTGTTCCAAGTGACTAGTACAACTATTCTTGATCTAATTGCCTTCATATGAGGGAACAGTATTATCAAAGTTGTCAATTATTCCATTATTATGTCTCTTTATCATTTCTGCTTTCCTGGATATCTGGTGTGTATCATGCTTTCTTTTCTACCTGGTGCAATATTCTCATAAGTAGAATCCAGGCTAAGACAAGACATGGACTCAGGCTAGGTCATGAGGTACACAAAAACATATCCTCAAATAGGGCTGGTGATTAATTACTAGTTAAAGATGTTGTGCCTTCATCCCTCTTTGCAGGGAAATTCACTAAGGAAGGGAACAACTCAAC
This sequence comes from Galeopterus variegatus, assembly GCF_000696425.1. Taxonomy (NCBI): domain Eukaryota; kingdom Metazoa; phylum Chordata; class Mammalia; order Dermoptera; family Cynocephalidae; genus Galeopterus; species Galeopterus variegatus. Next base: position 35,789 of record NW_007727578.1, on the reverse strand, counting down.
TGAAAGATCATTGTTTCCCTCTTTCCAGGAATTGATGTGGTGCAGGAAAAGAGAAGGAGATACAGGGGAAGCAGAGACAACTGGACAGCAGAGAAAGGAGAAGGGCTTTGTGAAAGAGCAAGTACCTTTAATTCTTTCATTTCCTCTTCCTTTTTCTCTGAGTCTGTCCTGGCTATCCATCTCATATTTAGCTTTCTTATTAGAATTACATTAAAGACATAAGCACCAATAATTCATTTGGTTGAGATGAGGCCCTAAGGACCTCCACAAATATATTAATTTATCCAAATCAAAGGAAGATTTCTCAGGCCACTGCAAGACTAGATTCTCATATGTGTACCCATTCCTAATGGGACAGAGAGATGGTACCCGTTTAAAAGAACGAACTGTGGACAACATTCTTGCCTTCCCATATATTTTCACCATCAAAGCTAATGGTGATCCTGATGGGATTTTAGATCCCATGTTACCATGCTTATTTAATAGTAAAATCCTGAATTTGGAGAAGGTGGTTCTTCTGACAAGTATTCCAAAAAAGAAGAGAACTAGAAAGTAGACTTGATAATTCAAGGTCTTTTACCTTATTGTTGTCTGTCCACAGACTTTCTGCTTATTCACTCAATTCAGAAACTTCCAGCACTTCTGTCTTCATCAGCAGATTTGTTAGGGTAATAAATTAGAAACCAAAATCTTCCAATTGATTTCATATGAAGGGACAGTATTTTACCAAACTCAGAAATTTATCTCCACAAAATATAGAAAAGAAAGAAAAAAGTTTTATTATGTACTAAACATTAAACCAGAACATGACATCTATCACAGGTAATCTGCTAAAGAGACTGCAAACACAAAAAGAAATTTCACTCTTTTATATAGCCAAATAGATACTACATATTGCATATATGTTCTCAAAAATAATAAGTATTCATCAAGTAAGAAGACTTTCCAGTATCATTTGTTACAATAGTTCTTCCTAAATTTACCTGTCAGTTGGAATGAGCATCTTTGTTAGCTGATTGACTATATCAAAAGGAAAAATAAACCTTTCATATCTTTGTGACAGGAAGCAGTTTTTTGCAACATGGAGACCACTGCCAAAGTTAAAGTTTCATGGAGACTGGGAGATAGGAGTGCAAGCTTTCTTGATGATTACATTTTAAAGATGAGGCTCCTAGTCCTTGAAAAAAAAAAAAAAAACCTCTGGGATGCAAAACTGACACGACACATAGCTTTTAAAAGATTTACCTAGATCTCAAGAGTAAAGAAACAATATACAATTATAAATCTTGTAAAGTAAATACTCTCAGAAGAAAAGGGACTATCACTCCTGTTTTTGCAACAGGAAAATTAAAATTTTCTTTTGTATTTTCAATTTACCCTTATAAATTGCCCTTTATTATCTTTAATTTGCCCTTATAAATCTTCCCAAAGATGAGAAGAAACTCCTCTGATAACAAACTGTGTATGAAACTCTATTTTTCAGGTAGAAATTCTTTTGCTATGCTGGTGATCTTGAAGGAAAAACCTGCCATGTCATGAACTGACTATGGAGGGAGCCAGTGTACAGAGTGCCACATGTCATGGAAATAGAATTGCAGGCTGGTTTTAGGTACTGAGGCTGGCTGTAACCAACAGCCTGAAAAAAAAAATCTTAGCCTTTTTGTCAACCAAGTGAGTGAGATTATATTTTTCTCTAATTTAGTCTTCAGAGGAGAATGCAGCTGAACTGATACTTTCCTGGCAGCCAGGTGAAACTAAAGCAAAAACCTCAGCTGAGTTTTGTTTAGACTGTATACACACAGAAACTGTGAGAAAATAAATTTATTTTATAACTTGCTAAGTTGGTGGTAATTTGTTATGCAGCAATAGAAAATGAATACAAGCAGAATAGTCTACCCAGATATTATTATTTTATTTTTTATTTTGTCAGTATCCAATGTGGTTGATTATTGTGGCCAATTGCCAAAACCTCCCTCCCCCTCCTCCTTCTCCCCCCTGCCTCCCAACAATGTCTGTTCTGTTTGCTTGTAGTATCAACATCAAGAAATTGTAATTGTTATGTCTTCTTTCCTCCACCCCCAGTTTATTTGTGTATTTATTTATTTATTTTTAGCTCCCACAAATAAGCGTGAACATGTGATATTTCTCTTGCTGTGCCTGACTCATTTCACTTAACATAATTCTCTCTAGGTCCATCCATGTTGTTGCAAATGGCAGTATTTCAATCTTTTTTATAGTAGAGTAGTATTCCATTGTGTAGATGTACCACATTTTCTGTATCCACTCATCTGATGATGGACATTTGGGCTGGTTCCAACTCTTAGCTATTGTAAAGAGTGCTGCGATGAACATTGGGGAGCAGGTATACCTTCAACTTGATGATTTCCATTCGTGTGGATATATTCCCAGCAGTGGGATCGCTGGGTCATATGGTTGATCTACCTGCAATTGTTTGAGGAACCTCTATTCCATCCAACAACCTCAGAATATTCATTCTTCTCATCAGCACATGGATCATTCTCCAGGATAGATCACACATTAGGTCACAAATCAAGTCTCAACAAATTCAAACAAATTGGAATTATCCCACGTATTTTCTCAGACCACAATGGACTAAAATTAGAAATCAATAACAAATGAAATTCTGGAAACTACACAAACACATGGAAATTAAA
>NW_007727578.1:26299-32818 GCF_000696425.1 Galeopterus variegatus | reverse complement strand
AAAACCTGTGGGATACTGCAAAAGCAGTACTAAGGGGGAAATTTATCCCATTAAATGCTTATTTCAGAAGAATGTAAAGATGGCAAGTGAACAACCTAACACTTCACCTTAAAGAACTAGAAAAACAAGAACAATCCAAACCCAAAGTTAGCAGATGGAAAGAAATCATTACGATCAGACCAGAACTTAATGAAATTGAATCCCAAAAAGGAATACAAAAGATCAATGAATCAAAAAGTTGTTTTTTTGGAAAGATAAATAAAATTGACAAACCATTAGCATGGCTAACTAAAAAAAGAAGAGAGAAGATCCAAATAACTCAAATTAGAAATGAAAAAGGTGATATTACAATTGATACATCTGAAATACAAGGAATCATTCGAGACTGCTATACGGAGATATTAACTCTTCCTTCTAGTCTTTCTTCACTCCCTATGCTCCAAGTTTCCAGGCCTCAAGTCGTTATCTGGTAATAGGTAGAAATAGGTTAATATAATGTTTGAATAAGTAGGAGTTGTTCATTATTGTCAATGTTGAGAGTAACTTGAAGGAAGTATGCGGAATAGAAGTGAAGGCCTGCCTTGTTCTGGGCTGACAAGTACCCATCATTGATGAAATAACCAAGATAACACCCATTCTCCTCCACTTCCCCCTTAATTTGTGATTCTTCGGACCTATTTCTGGGTGACTCCTTCCACATTTAGGGATAGACTACCAGCCTAAAGCCTATTTCTCTGGAGCCCCAAATACCATTTACATGATGGAGGGTCCTCAATTAGACCACTTCCATTTTACAACCTTTCCTGAGTGGTGGCAGTTTGCTTGTTAGATGAGGGGGCCCTCACAATGGGATCACTCAAAGCTTCCTGCCTACTGTGAATTTCACTCAAGTTTAATCCCTGCTTCCTGACCTCTCTCCACTCAGAATAGCCCTGACAACAACAAGGAGAGAAACACCTCTCTTCTTGCATTAAGTACTCTAAACTCCAGTTGTGGGCCTCTACAAGAGGGCCTCCCTGCTAAACAGCTAAATCTGCAGGATATGTCTACCTAGGCAAAAAGGAGGAAAAAGCCATTTTCCTAATTTTCTCATCCTACAACAGAAGCACTCTTCATGTTGGGGAAGGAGGTAGGATACTGCTGCCATCACTGAATAAGTTGGCACTGCCTCTAAGTCAGTAACATATTTTTGGATCTCTTTAGTGTGTCTGTAATCATTGCTATATCACCTGGTCACTACTATCTATAACACCACTGTCCAATTTATATTTCTTGGGGATATAAATATCCACAGGTCAGTGGGGGGACTATTGTAGAGGAAGATGGAATGAACAGATCATTGGCCCTGGTATCTTTCTCCCAGGCCTGCAACAAGTCCCATGCACTACTCTTTGAAAGTGAAGGTCCATAATGGTATAAAGGTCAACTAAGTGAGGGAAAAGTATGATGAAGGAGCTGACATTTTTCAGAAGGAATTGTCAATTCTTCTCTTCCTCCCCTACTCACATCTTCCTCAGCCCTTCTATTACTCAATTGACTGTCACTATCATCTTTCAATCATTTTATTTCCAGATGCTGTATTTGACTCATGCTGCTATTTCTCTAGTTGTGAGAATATACAAAGATCTTTTGGCTCTTCTCTACTATAATATAAGTTTGAAAACTTTTACCATAAAACATTTAAAGGAAGAATTTAATCTCTTCTAGAACTGATTTTTGTTTCTGGTGTGAAGAAGTGTTTCAGTCACGGGTTATTTTTTGTTTTGTTTTGTTTTGTTTTGTTTTTCTCTTCTCAGTTTGGATATCCATTTGTTCCACTGCCATATCTTAGGAAAAAATAGGTTGTTGGTTTTTTTTTTTTTTTCTCACTTCCCTGAAATGGCATTTTTAATAATCAGAGATCCATTTATAAATCAGTCTGTTTTGGGAAATTCTATTTAGTTTTATTGGTCTGTTTGCTTATCTATGCATCTATATCATAAGTTCATATATAAATGCATATATATCATTAAATAATTAATTATTATTTAATTAATAAATAATAATTGTATATATTTATGGGGTAAAATGTGATGTTTTGATCTGTGTAGACATTGCAGAAAGATTCAGTCAAGCTACTTAACATATCCATAACCTCACCAACATCACTTTTTTTTGTGTGTGGTGAGGGTGTTGAAAATGTATTCTTTAGCTATTTTGAAATGTGCAATACATTATTATTATCTATGGTGACCATGCAGTGCAATAGATTTCTAAAACTGATTTCTAGCTAAAACTTCATACCCTTTTATCAGCATCTTCCCATACTCCTCCTTCCCCCTCTACCCCCACCCCTCTGTTAACCATCTATCTACTCTGTGTTTCTAAGACCTCAGCCCATATTAGTGAAATCATACAGGATTTGTCTTTCTGTGAGTGGCTTATTTCTCTTAGCATAATTTCCTCTAGTTCCATCCATGTTGTCATGAATGGCAGAATTTTCTTCTTTTTTAGGACTGTATAGTATTCCATTTTGTATATATACTGCATTCTCTTTATCTATTCAACAGTTGATGGATACTTAGGTTGCTTCCATAACTTCTCTACTGTGAATAATTTTGAAATGAACATGGGATTGCCGATATCTCTTTGTCGTACTGATTCCAATTCTTTTGGATATATATCTAGAAGTGGGATTGCTCAATCATAAAGTAATTGTTAGTGTTTTTGAGACAGTGCTATTTTCCAAAACGGTTGTGGTAATGTATTGCCAAAACAACAGTGTATAAAGGTTCCTTTTTCTCCACATCCTTGCAAACAATTGTTTTCATTCATCTTTTTGATAACAGCCATTCTATTAGGTGTGAGGTGATATCTCATTGTGTTTTTAATTTGTATTTCTCTGTTGATTGGAAATTTGAGCATGTTTTCAAATATCTGTTGGCTATTTATATCTCTTCTTTTCAAAAAATGTCTATTCAGATCCTTTGCCCTGTTATTTGTTTTTTTTTTTTCTCTTCAGTTGTTTGAGTTCTTTATGTTGGATATTAACCTTTTGTCAGATGTATGGTCTGCAAATATTTTCTGCCAAGCCATGGGCTGTCTCTTCACTCTGTTAATTGGATCCTTTCCTGCTGAAAAGTTTTTAATTTGACACAATCACATTTGTCTATTTTTGCTTTTGTTGCCTTTACTTTTGAAGTCCTATCCAAAAATTCATTGCCCAAAACAATGTTACATAGCTTTGCTTCTATGTTTTCTTCTGATAGTTTTACAGTTTGGGGTCTTAAATTTAAATATTTTATTCATTTTGAGTTCACTTTTGTATATGGTGTGAGATAGGGCCCAACATCACTTTTCTGCATGTGGATATCCAGTTTTCCCAACACCATTTACTGAAGCAACTGTCTTTTCCCCTTTGTCTGTTCTTGGCACCTTTGTCAAAGATCCACTGACCATAAATACTTCGGTTTGGAGGGGTCAAGATGGTGGAGTAATTGGTTCCTGGTGTTGTTCTCTCCCACAGAGCAAGCAATTTGCAGCTTTTGAGGAGCAGTGATGGAGGACCCTAAATCTGTGCTGGAATGGGCAGGAGCTGCCCACCACGGGACCCCAGTTCAGATTGCTCGGCATTTCGAAGAGAGTCTTTAGAGCTTTGGGACTCACACGCCCCAAGCCTGCCAGTCAGAGAAGGCAGGCGGGACCAGGGTGGTACTTCCAGTGCAGGCTTTCCCATCTCCATGAGCAATCTGAGAGGCACTGGTTCCCAAGCCCTGAGCCAGATGAGCCAGTGAAGCCTGGCAGGGTGGGAATTTTAGCCCAGCCTGTCCCATCTCCATGAGCAGACTGAGAGGCTCTGGGATCCTAAGCCCTGAGTCAGAAAAGAGGGTGAATGCAGACAGGGTGGGAATTCCAGCACAGGCTGTCCATCTCCATGAGTAACATGAGATGCTCTGGACTCCAATGCCACTTGACCAGCCGGTGAAGGCAGGTGGGGTGGGACTTCTGATCCAGACTAGTTTCTGTGGTCCAGAAGCAGCAGACCCATCAGAATCCAAGCCAGACATCAGGGTGAAATGAGTGAACTGTGATACCCCCGGCCTCAATGACAAAACACCAAAAGAGAGATACCAGAAATATGAAAAATCAAGAAAGTACATCACCACCAAAGGAAATTAATGACTTACAAGTGATAGATCCTATAGAAAAGGAAGTCGTTGAAATGACAGACAAGGAATTTAGAGTAACTATACTAAGGAAACTAAATGAGATTCCAGAAAACTCAGTGAAACAACACAATGAAATGAGAAAAAAACATACAGGATCTGAAAGAAGAAATGTACAAAGAAATCAATGCCTTGAAAAAGAATGTAGCTGAACTTGTGGAGCTGAAGGATTCATTCAATGAAATAATCAATACAACAGAGATTAACCAGCAGACTTGAACAAGCAGAAGAGAGAAATTTCTGACCTCAAAGACAGGCTGTTTGAATTATCACAGGCAGACAGGAAAAAAGAAAAAAAGAATAAAAAAAATTGAAGAAAATTTAAGAGAGACAACTGATAACCTTAAGTGCTCAAATATCTGAATCATGGGTATTCCAGAAGGGGAGGAAAAAGGAAATGGCATTGAAAACATATTCAATCAAATAATAGCAGAAAACTTCCCAGATACAGGGAAAGTCACAGATCCCCAGATTCAGGAAGCCCAAAGATCACCAAACATATTCAACACAAAATGGTCCTCTCCAAGACATGTGAGACTGCAAGAGAGAAGCGGTAAATCACTTATAATGGAGCCCCAATCTGAATAACATCAGACTTTGCATCAGAATCTCTAAAGGCCAGAAAAGAATGGGATGATATATTCAAAACACTAAAGGACAAAAATTGCCAGTCGAGAATACTTTACCCGGCAAGACTATCCTTCCAAAATGAAGTACAAATAGCATGTTTGTTAGAAAAACAAAAACTGCAGGAGTTCACTACCACATGACCAGCCCTATAAGAAATTCTCAAGAAAGTACTTGGTTTGATACCAGAAAAACAACCATCACTACCATGAATACAAAAGAAAGAACAATACCTACCAGCAAAACAAAAATGCTAACAAAAGAGAGAAAAAATAGTTTATCTATCACCACAAGAAATGAACAAACATAGAAGACAGGAAATTTGAAAGAAAGGAACAAATGATACTGAACACATATAAACAAACATAAGTATAATGCTAGGAGTAAATCAACACCTATCAGTAAAAACTCTGAATGCAAAGAGACTAAATTTCCCATTCAAAAGACAAAGACTGACCGACTGGATTAAAAAGATGGACCCAACAATATGCTGTCTTCAAGAGGCTCACTTGATGTGTAAAGACACACATAGACTAAGAGTGAAAGGATGGAAAAAGATATATCACACAAGTAGAAATGAAAAACGAGCTGGAATAGCTATTCTTATATAAGATCAACTAGACTTTAGAGCAAAAACAATTAAAAGAGATAAAGATGGCCAATATATAATGATAAAAGGATCTATCCATCAAGAAGATATAATAATCATAAATATATACACACCTAATGTCAGAGCAGCCAGATTTACAAAGCAAACACTATTAGATCTAAAAAAAGAAATAGACACTAACAACATAATAGTGGGGGACCTGAACACCCTGCTCTCATCATTGGACTGATCACCTGGGGAAAAAATCAACAGAGAAACACAAGATCTAAACAATACTTTAGACCAATTGGATTTGGCAGATATGTACAGAACATTCCACCCAAAACAATCTCAGAATATTCATTTTTCTAATCAGCACTTGGAACATTCTCCAGGATAGACCACATGTTAGGTCACAAATCAAGTCTTAACAAATTCAAAAAAAAAAATTAAATTATTCCATGTATTTTTTCTGATAACAATGGATTAAAATTAGAATCAATAATAAAGAAAACTCTGAAAACTATACAAGTGCATGGAAATTAAATAACATTCTACTTTATGACATGTGGGTCCAAGAATAGATTAAACAGGAAATCAAAAGATTTCTTGACACTAATGAAAATAATGACACAACATACCAAAACCTGTAGGATACTGCAAAAGAAGCTTTAAGGGGGAAATTTATTGCAATAAATGCTTACTTCAGAAGAATGGAAAGATGGCAAATAAATAACCCAACACTTCACCTTAAAGATCTATAAAATCAAGAACAATCCAAACCTAAAGTTAGTAGATGGAAAGAAATAATTAAGATCAGAGCAGAAGTAAATGAAATAGAAATACAAATACAATAAAAAAGATCAATGAAACAAAAAGTTGGTTCTTTGAAAAGATTAATAAAATCAAGAAACCTTTAGCAAGACTAACTAAGAAAAGAAGAAAGGGGACCCAAATAAGAAAAATTAGAAATGAAAAAGTTGATATTACAACTGACACCTCAGAAATAAAAGGAATCGGGCCGGCCCGGTGGCACACTGGATAGTGCGCTGCTTGGGAAGCACGGCGGCGCTCCCGCCCGAGGGTTCGGATCCCTCG
>NW_007727578.1:3462-26113 GCF_000696425.1 Galeopterus variegatus | reverse complement strand
GGTGTGGGTTCCTTTGTGGACCCGGGAAAAAAAAAAAAAAAAAAAAAAAAAAAAGAAATAAAACGAATCACTAGAGAATACTATAAACATCTAGATGCCAACAAATTTGAAAATCTGGAAGAAATGGATCAACTTCTGGATGCATACAAATTACCAAAACTGAGCCAAGAAGATATAGAAAATCTGAACAGACCAATAACGATAAAAGAGATTGAAGCTGTTATCAGAAGGCTCTCAACAAAGAAAAGCCCAGAACTGGATGGGTTCAATGCAGAGTTCTACCAAATCTTCAAGAAGGAACTAATACCAATTCTCTGCAAACTGTTCCTAAAGATTGAAACAGAAGCCATTCTCCCAGCCTCATTCTATGAGGCAAATATCACCCTGATACCAAAGCCAGACAAAGATGCATTAAAAAGAGAAAACTACAGGCCAATATCCTTGATGAATATACATGCAAAAATCCTCAATAAAGTACTAGCTAACAGAATACAACAACACATATGCAAAATTGTACACCATGATTAAGTAGGATTAATGCCAGGAATGCAAGGTTAGTTCAACATATACAAATCAATAAATGTGATACAGCACATTAAAAAAAGCAAAGACAATACCAACATGATCATCTCTATTGATGCTGAAAAAACATTTGAAAAAATTCAAATCCTTTCATGATAAAGACTCTCTACAAGTTAGGCATAGATGGAAAGTATCTCAACATAATTAAAGCCATATACAATAAGCTCACTGCCAATATCATCCTGAATGGGGAAACACTGAAAGCTTTTCCCTTAAATAGAGGTGCTTGACAAGGATGCCCACTCTTACCACTCCTATTCAATATAGTGCTGGAAATACTAACCAGAGCAATCAGAGAAAAGAAGGAAATAAAGGGCATCCAGATAGGAAAGGATAAAATTAAGCTGTCCCTTTTTGCAGATGATATGATCCTATCTATGAACAGCCTAAAGCTTCTATAAAAAAATCTCTGAGAATTGATAAATGATTCCAACAAAGTTGCAGTTTACAAAATCAACACAGAAAAATCAGTAGCATTTCTATACTCCACTGGTGAATATGCAGAAAAATAATTCAAGAAAGCTAGCCCATTTACAATAGCCACCCCCCCAAAAAAATAAAATTTAGGAATAAAGCTGACCAAGGATGTGAAAAATCTCTGCAAAGATAACTACAAACCACTGGGCACAAGAAGATAGAAAGATATCCCATACTCTTGGATTGGAAGAATTAACATTGTGAAAATGTCCATATTACCCAAAGTGATCTACAAATTCAATGCAATACCCATCAATATTCCAATGATATTTTTCTCTGAGATGGAAAAAGCTATACAGATATTTATATGGAACAACAAAAGACCCTGCATAGCCAAAGGAATCCTGAGGGAAAAAAAAATAAAGCTGTTGGCATAACAGTACTTGACTTTAAACTATATTACAAAGCTATAATAACCAAAACAGCATGGTACTGGGAAAAAAAAAAAAAAAGCAGACACACAGATCAATGGAACGGAATAGAGAACCTCACAATTAACTTCTATGCTTACAGCCATCTGATTTTTGAAAAGGGCAGAAAGTCTACATACTGGGGAAGAGACTGTCTTTTCAAAATATGGTGCTGGGAAAACTGGATATTCATATGTAGAGGAATGATACTAGACCCATATCTTTGAGCATATACCAAAATCAACTCAAAATGGATTAAAGAATTAAATATACACCCTGAAACAATAAAACTCCGTAAAGAAAACATAGAGGAAACACTCCAGGAAGTAGGAGTGGGTACAGAATTCATGAATAGGACCCAAAAAGCACAGGGTACTAAAGGTCAAATAAACAAATGGGATTATATCAAACTAAAAAGCTTCTGCCCAGCAAAAGGAACAATCAAAAGAGTAAAAAAAAATAAAAACAACAGAGTGGGAGAAAGTATTTGCTAAATGTACATCTGACAAAGGAGTGATACCCAGAATATACAAGGAACTCAAAAAACTTTACAAGAAAAGAGTGAATAACCCAATTAAAAAATAGGTAAAGGAGCTGAACAGACATTTCTCAAAGGAAGTTATGTGAAAGGCCAACAGGCACATGAGAAAGTGCTCAATATCACTCAGCATCCATGAAATTCAAATCAAAACCACACTGAGATACCATCTCACTCCTGTTAGGATAGCAAACATCCAAAAGACTGAGAATGATAAGTGCTGGAGAGGTTGCAGAGAAAAAGGAACACTTATCCACTCTTGGTCGGGCGGCAAAATGGTGCAGCCTTTTTGGAAAATGATATGGAGGTTCCTCGAACAATTCTAGATAGATCTACCATATGACCCAGCCATCCCACTGCTGGGAATATACCCAGAAGCATGGAAATCATCATGTTGAAGGGATACCTGTACTCCAATGTTTATTGGAACTCTATATACAGTAGCCAAGAGCTGGAACCAGCTGAATTGTCCATCACCTAATGAGTGGATAAGGAAACTGAGGTACCTGTACACAATAGAATACTACTCTGCTATAAAAAAGAATGAAATACTGCCATTTGCAACAGCATGGATGGACTTAGAGAAAATTATATTAAGTGAAACAAGTCAGGCACAGAAAGAGAAATACCACATGTTCTCACTTATTTGTGGGAGCTTAAAATTAATAAATAAAAAACATACAAACAAATAAAGGGTGGGGGAAGAAGACAGAATAACCACAAAATTTCTTGAACTATTTAATCCAAGTGCACAGATATGATGTGGGGGTTGGAGGGGATGGGATGGAGAGGAATGAGTAAAGGGGCATGAAAATCAAGTACAGTGCATTTTGAGAAGTAAAGTAAAATAAAAGTAAATTTTAAAATAAATAAATAAAAATAAAAATAAGTACCTGGGTTTATTTCTGAGCTCTCTATCCTGTCCTATTGGTCAATGTACCTGTTTTTGTGCCAGCACCATGCTGTTTTTATTACAATAGCTTTATAATATGTTTTGAAATCAGCAAGTATGATGTCTCTAGCTTTGTTGTTTTTTGGTTCAAGATTGCTTTGGCTAGTCGTGTTCTCTTATGGTTCCATGCAAATTTTAGGATTGATTTTCTATTTCTGTTAAAAATGATATTGGAATTTTTCTAGGTATTACACTGAATCTGTTTTGGTGAGTATGAACATTTAAAAATATTAATTCTTCCTATCTATGAACATGGAATACCTTTATTTTTTTCTTCTTCAATTTCTTTCATCAATGCTTTATATTTTCAGTGTACAGATCTTTTGCTTTTTTGGTTAAATTTACTCTGAAGTATTTTATATTTTTATGCTCATTTCTTTTTCTCCTAGTTCATTTTTAATGTATAAAAAGGCTACTGATTTTTTATGTTGATTTTGTACCCTGCAACTTTACTGAATTTATTTATCAGTCGTTACAGTTTTTTTCTTGTGCGTGTGGAGTCTTTATGGTTTTCTATATATAAGATGACATCATCCACAAAACTGCCAATTTCACTTCTTTCCTATATGGATTTCTTTTATTTTTTTTCCTCAGTTTCCCTGACTAGGATTTTCAGTACTCTGTTGAATAGAAGTGGCAAGAATGGACATCCTTGTTTTGTTCCTGATCTTAGAGTAAAAGCTTTCATCTTTTCACTATTTAGTATTATGTTAGCTGAGGGCTTGTATATGGCCTTTACTGTGTTGAGGTACATTCCCTCTATGCCTATTTTGCTGAGAGTTTTTATCATGAACAAATTTTGGATTTTGTTAAATTCTTTTTCTGCATTGAGACAGTGATATGGTTTTGTGCAAAGATAACCAAAATAAAGAAACCTTTAGCTAGATGAACAAAAAAATAAATAGACAACTCAAATAACCAAAATCAGAAATATTAAATATTTAATAAAAAACAAAAGTTCATAAGAGACTACTATGATATACCAACAAATTGAATAACCTACAAGAAATGGATGAATTCCTAAAAACATGCAACCTACCAAGGCCAAATGAAGAAGAAATAGAAGACCTGCACAGACCAATAAGCAAGGAGATTGAATTAGTAACAAAACGTTTCCCATCAAAGAAAAGAAAAGAAAATGTTTCTCCCAAACATTTAAAGAAAAACTAGTACCAAATTTTCTGAATCTCTTCCAAAAAACTGAAGAGGGGGGGATACTTCCAAACTTATTTTACAAAGCCAGCATTACCCTGATACCAAAGCCAGACGAGGACACTACAAGAAAACTAAAGGCCAATATTTATGATAAACATAGATGCAAAAATCCTCAACAAAATACTAGCAAGACACATTCATCCACACATTAAAAAGATCATTTACCATAATCATGCTGAATTTATCCCCGAGATGCAAGGATGGTTAAACATATGTAAATCAATAAGTATGATACACCATACTAACAAAATAAAGAACAAAAAATATATAATTGCTATGTTTCTTTTTAAATTCTTAGTATCTAGTAGAGTCACTCCTTATATGTATTTTTTCTCTATCCAGAGCATATTGGCTCTTCTTGGCCATTTGCATGTAAATTTAAATTTAAAATCAGCCTGCCAAGTTTCACACACAAAATCTATTGACTTTCTCTTGAGAGGAATGGGTATTCCGATACACTGTAGATTAAATTTGGGTAGAATGAACATGTTTATAATATTGAATACTTCTTTACATGAAAATATAATAATTATTTATTTGAGTTTTCATAAATTTCTCTAAATAATAGCTATATATTTTTGAAGTTATTATAAATTATAATAAATTCTAAATTTTACATACATGTATATCTTAGGGACCAGTATTTTTATGGTAATTTACAGTTATATTTTGTTTAACTTCATCTTCATAATGTTTGTTGCTGCAGAAACAAGTGCATGTTTATATTTTAATCTTATACACACTATGGTTTAAAAATACTTTTATTGATTTGAGAGTTTACCTTTAGTAAAATTTATTCACATACATTCTAATAATGTACTAATGATAGCAGCTGTTTTTTTTTTTTTTTTCTGATCTCTATCGCTTTAGCTTTTTAAATTTCCATTACAGCACTATATAGTATCTTCATTAAAATGTTGAATAGAAAGGAGAAATCAAGATTGCTGATTAGAGGCCCCAAGCTCTTGCCTCAGCCACAAAGAAAGACCAAAACAACAAATAGATAACTACACACCACCCATTGAATAGAGAAAATTAAAAGACCTCCTGAGGCATAGGGACTTGGGGTGGCAGAATAGAAGGGGAAGTGAAGCTCGAGGAGAAACTTCCTATTTCGGGGAAAATGTAAGCGGAAAATCCCCAGCAGTCTACATTCCCACCATGGATGCCTGCAATGCTAGCTACAAGAGAGGCTCACAGCCCTTGCAGGCTGTGAGCCCAGTATGGAAAACTGCCAGGAATCCAAGCAAGAACATTATTCTAGAGAGGGAATTCATACCCCTGGCTGCCTCTGCACGTTGCCATTTTGGGATCTGAACTAATACCAGAATGCTTCCTGCCCTGGAGCTCAATAGCCCTGGCATCTCCACATCCCAGGGGCCCCACCTACATTCTGCCAAAACACTCAGAGGGCTGCAGAGTCACAACACCATCTGGACCTAGTAGTGCAGCTGTGACCCCAGCACCTGTACCCACATAGTACACTGCTATCACAGAAGAGGGAGAACACCTCTAAAATAAAGGGAGCAATACACATGTTCTTCAGAGTCTTGGAAACGACCACTCAGGGCCCTGTTCAGCCAGTGCTGGCAGCCCTGCCCACTCCAGCCTACCACAGGAGCATCTTTGTGGAGGCCCAAGATCACACAGATGGTCCTGGCAGCCCCACCCAGGGTTTCCCACTTTAGCAAAAATAGCTGCCCCAGCATCTCTCCTGGGGTCCAAGGTTTTGCCCATGGACCTAGCAGCCCCTTCAAGGGTTGCCAACTGCAGCAAAAGAGCCACTGAGCACCCCAGGACCTCTACCAGGGACTGAGGTCCTGCCCATCTTCCTGGTGACCCCATCCACTCCAGCAGATAGACATCTGAATGCCCCAGCACCTTACCTGGGGAACTGAGTTCTCACCTGTAGCCCTGAAGACCCAACCCTAGGTTAGTGACACCAGCAGAGGGGCTTCCAAGTGCCTCAGTGCCTCCCCCAGGGACCCAATGTTACATACACAGCCATGGCAATCCTGCCTATAGAAGCAGGGAAGCAGCTTTGTACCCCAGAGTTTCTTCCAGAGGGCTGAAGTCATGCCTGCTGTCCTGGTGACTTTGCCTTTTTGCCTATTGCAGTGGAGGAATTGCTACATGCCTCAGCAGCTCTCCTGGGAGCCTGAGGTCTTGCCTGCAGGCCCAGTGACCCCACCAAGTCCAGTGTAGGAGTTGCTGAGTGCCCCAGTGCCTCTCTTGGAAGCCCAAGTTCCCACCAGTGGCCTTGGTAACTCTGCCCACACCAAAAGAACCACCAAGAACAAAATACCAGGGAAAAAAATCAAGAATGTGGGCCCGTTTACAATAGCTACCAAAAAATGAAATACCCAGGAATAAATTTTTTTTTTCTTTTTTTTTTTTTCCTTTTTATCTTTTTTACTGACCGGTAATGGGATCACAACCCTCGGTGTCACGCCCGTACCGGGGACCGGCAACGGGATCGCAACCCTCGGTGTTGCGCCAGCAACACGCTCAGCCAGTGAGCGGGAACCGGTCTCCACATGGGATCTGAACCCTCAGCGGGAGCGCCACGCTCCCAAGCAGCGCACTCTCCAGTGCGCCACCGGGCCGGCCCCCCAGGAATAAATTTAACCAAGGAAGTCAAAGACCTATAAAATGAATACTATAAAACATTGGTGAAAAAAAAAAAAAAACAGTGCACAAATAAATGGAAAGCTTTATTTGTTTTATAAATCTATTTATTTATTTATTTATTTATTTTATTATGGAAAAAACCAATGTTCATGGGTCAGAAGAATTACCATCATCAAAATGTCCATATGACCCAAAGCAATCTACATATTCAATGCAATCCCTATCAAAATGCCAATGACATTATTCACAGAAATAGAAAAAATGATCTTAAAATTTGTAAGGAACCACAAAAGACCATGTATAGCAAAAGCAATCTTAAACAAAAAGAACAAAGGTAGAGGCATCATACTTCCTGACTTCAAAATACACTATAAAGTTATAGTAACCAAAATGCATGGTACTGGCATAAAACAGGCAAATTGACCAATGTACTAGAATAGAGAGCCCCAAAATAAATCCATGCATTTACAACCAACTAATATTTGACAAAGGTAACAAAAATATTCAATGGGGAAAGTACAGCCTCTTCAAAAACTGGTGCTGGGAAAACTGGAATATCCACTTGCAGAAGATCGAACCTAGATCCCTATCTCCCACCATAAACAAAAGTCAACTCAAAATGGATCAAAGACCTAAATTAAGACCTGACAGTATGAAGCTATTAGAAGAAAATAAAGGGGAAATGCTACATGAAATGGGAATGGGCAGTGCTTTCTTAAGGGAGACTAAAATGGCAGAGGCAACTACAGCAAAAATTCATAAATGAGACTACATCAAACTAAAAAGCTTCTGGTAAACAAGGGACGCTATCAACAAAGTAAAGAGACAACCTACGGAATGGGAGAAAGTGGTTGCCAACCGTGCATCAGACAGGTGGCTGAAATCCAGAATATATAAGAAAATTAAATAACTCAATAGCAAAACCCAAAAACAATAAAAAACAAATAACCCAATTAAAAAATGGGCAAAGGACCCGAACAGACAATTCTCAAAAGATGACATAAAAATGGCCTACACGCACATCAAGAAATGCTCAACATCATTAATCATCAGGGAAATGTAAATTAAATCCACAATAAGATATCATTTCACTCCAGTTAGAATGGCTACAATAAATATGACCGAAAATAACAAATGCTCGTGAGGATGTAGAGAAAAGGTTATTCCCTCACATTGCTATTGGGAATGTAAGTTGGTACAGCCACTGTGGAAAACAGTATGGAGGTTCCTCAGGGAACTAAAAATAAATTTAACCTACGACCCAGCTATCTCACCACTGCATATACACACAAAAGACATGAAGCCAATTTATCAAAAAGAAACCTGTACACCAATATTCATCACAGTACTGTTCACAATAGCCAAGAGATGGAATCAACCTAAGTATCTGTTAATGAATGAATGGATACACACTTGCAGCAACATGGGTGGAACTAAAAACCATTCATGTTAAGTGAAGCAAGCCAGGCACAAAAAGTTGAATGCTGCATGATATCACTTATACGTGCATTCTCAAAAAAAAAAAAAAAAAAGAAATCATGGTTCTCATACAAGTAGAGAGTAGAGTTATGGTTACCAGAGGCAAGGTATGTTGGGGGGACTAGGAAATGTGGTGGACTATCTACCCTAAGTGAATCATCGTGCACTGTGTGCACATGTTGAAATAACATACTGTACCTCACAAATATGCACAAGTAAATGTTAAAATATTTTGAATAAAATTTTAAAAAAACAAATTAAAGAGGACACAAAAAACCAGAAAGACATCTAATGAGCATGGATTAGAAGAACTAATATTGCCAAAATGACCATACTACCCAAAGCAATCTACAGATTCAATGCAATCCCTTTCAAAATACCAACAAAATTCTTCACAGAAATAGAAAAATAATCCTAAAATCTGTATGGAACCACAAAAGACCCCAAATAGCCATAGCAACATTGAGTAAGAAGAACAAGGTTGTAGGCATCATACTACCCGATTTCAAAATATACTACAAAGCTATAGTAACCAAAAGAGCATGGCACTGGCATTAAACACAGACACACAGACAAATGGAACAAAATAGAGAGCCCATAAATAAATCCTTGTATCTACAGCCAACAGACTTTTGACCAAGAGGACAGGAACATACACTGGGGAAAGGGATGCTTCTTCAATAAATGGTGCTGGGAAAATTAGACATTAATATGCAGAAGAATGAAACTAGACCCCTATTTCTCACCACATACAAATGTCAACTAAAAATACATTAAAGAATTAAATGTAAAACCTGAACCTATAAAACTGCTAGAAGAAAACATAGGAGAAATGCTTCAAGACATCGGTCTGGGCAAAGATTTTACAGAGAACATTTCAAAAACACATGCAGCAAAAGCAAAAGTAGACAAGTGGGACTACATCAAACATAAAAGCTTCTGCACAGCAAAGGAAAGAATCAACCAAGTGAAGAGGCAACCACCATAATGGGAGAAAATATTTGCAACGTATTCATCCAGCAAGGGATTAATATTCAGACTATACAAGGAACCAAAACAACTCAACAACAAAAAAAATGAGCAATTTGATTAAAAATGGGCAAATAACCTGAATAAAAAATTCCCAAAGGAAGACATACAAATGGCTGAGAAGCATATGAAAAAAATGCTAAACATCACTAATCATTGGGAAATGCAAATCAAAACAACAGTGAAATATCATCTCATCTCAGAATGGCCTTTTTAAAAAAGACAAAAAAAATACCAAATGCTGGCAAGGTTGTATACAAGAGGGAAGTCTTATGCAGTGTTGGTGGAAATGTAAATTACAACCATTATGGAAAACAGTATGGAGGTTCCTCAAAAAACTAAAAATAAAACTACCATGTAATACAGCAATCCCACTACTGAATATTTATTCAAAGGAAAGGAAATCAGTATACTGAAGATCTACATGCCCATGTTCACTACAGTACTATTCACAATAGCCAAGAGATGGAATCAACCTAAGTAACCATTAACAGATAAAGAAAATGTCAAGTATATACACAATGGAATAATATTCAGCCATAAGAATAAATCAAATCCTGTCATTAACAGCAATATAAATGATCCTGGAAGACATTATGTTAAGCCAGATAAGTCAGTCATAGAAAGATAAATACCACATATTCTCACTCATATGAGGGAGCTAAAGAAGTGGAGCTCATAGAAGTAGAGAGCAGAATTGTGGTCACCAGGGTCAGGGAAGGGTACATGAGAGAGGGTAATAGGGAGAGGTTGGTTAATGGATACAGACTTACAGTTAGATAAATAAGTTCTAGTGTTTATAGTAATGCTAGGTGTCTATAATTAAGAATAATTTATTCTACATTTTAAATAGCTAGAAAAAAGGAGTTCAAATGTTCTCAACACAAAGAAATGATAAGTGTTTGCAGCGATAGATATGCTAATTATGCTGATTTGATCATCGCCTATTATATACATGTATCAAAATATCACTCTGTACCCCATAAATATGTACAATTGTTACACATCAATTAAGAAATTAAAAAAGAAAAAAATACATTACAGATATAGCCAGAAATAAAAATGTTGATTAGAAATGATGATGGCAGGCATCCTCTTTTATTTCTAAAGTTTAAAGTAAAACTTTTAGTGTTTCCAAAGTATGCATAATGTTTACTGTTGTTACTCTTTTCATAGATATCTTTTACTAGTCTGGTAACATATCTGTTTTATCATGAATAAGTGTAATGTTATAAAACATTATTCTGCATCAATTTAGATATGATATTTCTCTTCTGCTATGTCCATGAGCTATGCCAGTACTTGACCTATTTGCCATCAGTCCTATTCCTCATGATTCCCTTTCTCTCTTCTCCACTATAAAATATCCAACTCCCATTTCTTATACTCTGTGCTCTCCTACACCTGGAGGCCAGCTCAGTATAGCCAAGAGGTGGCAACTGCAGAGTATTAGAGCCCAGGAGGATAGAAGTACCCAGAGTTTTTCACCTTCTTCCTCTTTGCAGCAGGTGGCTTCTCCTTCTATTGCTACATCTTCTCTATGGCTCCAATGTCCTTCATATTGGTCAACCATGGTTTCCATTCTGGTGACTGCAATTCCTAGTCTCCAGCAACAGTGACTTTTTCTTTGTTCCTGTAGCTTATAGGTGGAAATGCATTCCTCTAGTTGCTAACTATTGTTCTGCTCAACTATCCCCAATTGGCTTCTTGAGTAACCAATTTCCTGCATTAACTTCTCTGAGTTATATATTTATAGCAGTTTTGTTTCCTGCATAACCTCTTACTGTTACAGTTGGCCCAATATATCTACTAATTTTCTCATGTAAAACCCTCCTTTCATTCCTAGGAAAAACTCAACTCTATCACATGTGTGTGTGTATTGAAATTCTGTCATAATCATTAAGAGTATAATAGAGAGAGTTTTTTCCATTTCTAAAAAAATTTAACACTACACATAAAGCTCTATAGTACTATTTATAGGAAACAGCCCAAGTGGTACTCAAAGAGATAGTAGCTTTAAATAGATTTATTAGAAATACAAGTGTTTAAAAAATCCAACTGATTCAAGAGCTACAGAAACAGTAGCATAATACACTCAAATCATTAGAAGATAGAAAATATTGAAGCTAAGAGCAGAAATGATTAATTAAAAGACAATAGAACCAACTAATGAAAGTCAGTTCTTTGCTTTTTGTTTTTCTTAAACTTTTTTTTTTTATTGGTTGTAAATATTCATGAATACAAAGCTGATTGTCACCCCTCGTGCCCATGATGTGAGGGACAGATTCATACTGGCATCATTTCCATTAAAACAAATTGCATTTGTGCCGAGCATCCCCCACCAAATTATCCCCAACCTCCCTGTCCCTCACCCTGTCCCCCCCACTCCACTTTGTAGCCCATAGAATGCTCTCTCCCTCTGCAAGTCCAACGCACTACTGTGGTCTTTCTTTCCTTCTTTCGTTTTCTCTTAGCTCCCACATATGAGTGAGTACATGTGGTATTTATCCCTCTGTACTTTGCTTATTTCACTCAACATTAGTTTCTCTAGGCTCATCCATGTTGTTGCAAGTGGGAGTATTTCATTCTTTTTTATGGAAGAGTAGTATACCATGGTGTATATATACCACAGTTTCCTTATCCAATCATCCATTGATGGGCATTTAGGTTGGTTCCATGTCTTGGCTATTGTAAACAAAGCTGCAATTAACATGGGAGTGCAGGTATCCCTTCGACATGATGATTTCCATTCCTCTAGGTATATATTCAGAAGTGGGATAGCTGGATTGTATGGAAGATCTATCTGTAGTTGTTTGAGAAACCTCCATAGTTTTCCATAGTGGTTGTACTAATTTACAGTCACACCAACAGTGTAGGAGTGTTCCCTTCTTTCCACATCCTTGCCAGCATTTGTCATTCACCATCTTTTTGATTATAGCCAATCTAACTGGGGTGAGGTGTATCTCAATGTAGTTTTAATTTGCATTTCCCTGATGACTTGTGAGGTTGAGCATCTTTGAAAAGATAGATAGATAGATAGATAGATAGATAGATAGATAGATAGATAGATATAAAACACTTACTGTATGCATTATCTGTTGTGAAAGAAGCAGAAATAAGTGATATTAGTTAAATAAAATTCTACAAAATATACTTGCAGAAGAGATTTAAAGACTATAAGAGAACACTATAATTATTTTTAAATTACATCAGGATGACAAATGGTGCATAAGGAAAAAGTTCTCCCTATAGAATTATTTTGGCTAATAATCACAAAGGAATGATGGAATTACCATTCTGTAGCCCTTAATAAATTAATGGGTGAGGATGATGATCTGTGATGACTACCAACATCACTACAAAGGAGACAATAGACATTATGTATCTCTTAATAGAAGTGCACGTATTGCCCCTAGAGTGTCCTTGCCAACAAACAAACAAATAAGTAAATAAAATTTCATCTAATCACACTTTTTAGTACAACTGCTGAAGATTGTTGATGAAGAGATCCAGGTATATTAAGTTTATTATTCTATTCTCTGTACTGTATATGTTTGTGAATTTTAATGATAAATTTATTTTATTATAAATATCATGTTAAATTTGAAAACACAATTAAACATTAAAAATTAGCAAAATGTAAATGACTAAATAGGTTCATAAAAAGATAGAAAACTTAAATGAACAATACAAACTAAAACTGTAATTAAACCTAGGCACCCTCAAAATGTTTCCAGATCATCCAGGTTTGGAGGCTCCTTACACCAAATGGTGAATAAAAAACTAATCACTATATTAAGTAAACTCTTCCAAACCATACAAAAAGTCGGAAATTATCCTCTTTAAAAGGCTAGTTCTCATTGATACAAATGTCAGATAAGGATGATCCCCCAAAAAACAGTTGAGTCAAACTCATTCAGGGACAAATATCATAAATATTTTTTTATAGCTTATCCAGTATAATGATAAATTAATAAGGAGGTGTGTCCAAGGAATATAAAGGTGATAGCATATTAGGAAAAAAGAAAAAAAACAAAACAAAACGTAGTTTACTGTTATTCACCACAATAACATTTACTAGAGAAAAACATTTGATCATTTCAATATCATAAAAATACCAACAAACATACATAAATCTGAAACATTAGGAGAGTCCCCAATAAAGTCTGGAAATACATACAAAGGTATAGTATTACAATATTGAATTGGAATATATAGTCACTAAAATGCCATGCACAAGAAAACAAAAATAAGTACGAGGTTTAAATAGTGAAAAGAAAGACGTAATAATATTAACAGTATGATCCTGCATTTAAAATATCAAAGTAGTTGGCATTCAAATAATAAAAATTAAAAATCAGAAGACTGGCCCCACAAAATCAATACTAATTAGAACACAAGATGGAAAATGCACCATTCACCATAGCAACAATATCTAAAATATATCTTAAATGAAACCTTACAGAAATTTACAAGATCTTTATGGAAGCAACTAAAAACTTTGCTGATAAAGTTAGGGAGTTGGGGTGAGGGGTCCCAAATAGAGCGACATACTATGTTTATTCAGGGGAAAAGAATATTGATAAGATGTTAATTATCCTTCAACTACTTACAGATGTAGTGACTTATACATAGATTCCAAGATGACAGCCAAGCTAAAGCTTCTGTTTCCCATGACCCAAACAAACTCTGGAAAAACTAAAGAAATAATAAACAAAGAACAATATCATAAACATCAGCAATACAACCAAATGAGAAACCCCTGAGAGACACTTATTCTCTATTGACCTAATGCTTGTGTGGGGGTGCACCATGAAGTGGACACAGGCCTGTAGCCTGCAGTACAAAGCAGATGACAGTATCAGTTGGAGGAATGATTTTAAAATTTGGCCTTAGCTTCTCTCAGTGTGCCTTGGGCAATGAATTTCTAGTGCTTCACTGAAGGAACCTGAGGCAGCACTTCAGAATAGGGGAGCCAAAATGGTGGCCTAGTATCAGGACAGCCCAAAAATTTAGGTTGGTTAAGGCAATATGAGTTCATTAATACAATATGAGTTCTTAATACAATATTGTATTAAGAATCACCTGACCTGTTTGGTGGATGAGAAGAAGCAAGGATTAAAACAGAAAAGGAATAGGAAGTATCCCAGTGAATCACATATAATAAAGGTATAAATTTGCTCTTGAAACAATTAGGAAATACCCCTGATGTCACTCAACGGAGACCACAGACAGAGCTGTCAGGATAAAAATTCCCCTGATTCTCCTCGGAGGTTAGAGGAACGTGATGGGTACATATCAGGAAAGGGAGGAATGCCAGGCCCACCCAGCGGTCACTGTGCGGACCTGAAGACTAAGAGACTCCACACCTCAGTAGAGAAGAAAACACACACATTCACCCTGATGCCATCCCCCACACCACGACTTACCTCCTGCAGCCACACCTGGGAAGCCTGAAGCCCCAGGAAGTAGAGGCCCAATGAGGCGGATCTGTATTTCCCATCAGAATTCCCAGGTAATAGAGGTCTTTGGTCTGAGGGGCTGTCCTCTACTCAGTAGAAGGGAGGTGGCCTAGCACCTACTAGGAGTCAAGGGAAGACCCTGAATGAAGACAGAGGACACCATGCACCTCAGAATAGGGGGTTCCACAGAGCTCCACCCCTCACGTCAGTCTTAGGAGGTCCCAAGTCTGGCTCTGGGGCTCAGGCTCCACCTTATTTCTCACTCTAGACTCTCAGAAAAACGAGACCCTTGGTCTGAGCCTCGCTGACTCAGCTCAGCAAAGACAGAAATCCCAGGGCCCGCGAAGAGGCAGTCAAAGGACATTATGTGCATTCTCAGGATCCCCCCCTCCCGCTCAGAACAGAGGGGCACCAACAGAGCCCCTCCCCTGCTGAACGGCAGTGCGAGTGGCCATAAGTGGCTGGTCCTGACTTCCACCTCATCAGGTGGTCGCCGGTGAAGCTTTGGTCTGAGAGGTTTGGCCCCAAGGTCAACTGAGGGATGTGTCCCAAGTCTTCTCAGGTGTCTCGGTGGGTATCCTGAGTCACAATGGCGCAGACACTCCCCTGACACCCGTAATTCTCCTCCCCCTGAAAAGAGGAGGCCACACAGAGCCCCACCTCATCCCACCCCTGCTGTCATCCCAGGAGTCCCCAGGGATGGGTGCTAGGCCCAAGTCCATTCCCTTCCCCCGAGGGGTCTCAAGGAATGAAGGCCTTGCTCTGAGGTTGGTGGACTGAGGTCAGCAGAGGGAGAAATCCCGCGTTAAGGAGAGGAACCTCGTGAAGACTGAGGGAACTCCGTGTCCCAGAAGGGGGTTGGGGGGGGTGAAGGGCATACAGACCTGTGCCTCTGACATGGGCTTGCACAGGTCTAAAGACTGAGGCGCTCCCTCACTTTGACTTTGAAAGAGTGTGGGAGGTGGGGGTGGGGGGCCTTGTTCTAAGGGACTGGTAACAGGTAAGCAGAGGACGATTCCCAGGTGATGTGAAGAGTCATGGTGAGGACTCTGATCACTGTGGGGGCCACCCTCCACATAAATACAAGTGCACGGAAGTATCTCCTTTCTTGTCAGCCCTAGGAGATTTGAGAGTCCCCTGATTAAAGCGGTGGGTTGAAGCACTCCTTCATTTCCTCCTTGGTACTATGGAAGTTTATACTAACAATTTCACAGCAGTGGAGAAGTGGGAATCCAGGACTTGCCAACACTTGACATGATGGTCTTGAATTTCAACAGAGAAGACCCAAAACCGTGAAGAGAGAGGGCCCACCGCCAGGCCCTACTGTCACCTCAGTAAGCCCCAAACTTTGCTGTCATGGAGTGGCCTCAGACTCACTCTAAATTCCTTTACAAGGTTCTCAGGGGACAGGCTGACCAGGAGAACAGGAGCCTTGTGGGTTCCTAGAGCAGTGCCCTCCTAGAAACCTACAGGGTGGGCTTGGTTAAAGCCAAGGTGATCTTTCCCTGCTGCAGGTGCTCACACGATGTCGTTCTCCCCCATCCAGGTGCCTGCCTTGTCAGCCGTCTTACCCACACTCCTGCCTGCTGTCCCTGAGCACTGTCATCATGCCTCAGGGTCAGAAGAGTAAGCTCCGTGCCCGTGAGAAACACCAACAGACCCGTAGGGAGACCCAGTGTCTCAGGGCTGCTAAGGCCGCTGCAGCACAGGAAGAAGAGTCCCCCTCCTCTTCTTCCTCCTTCCTCTCCTCTCCTGCTTGGAGGGGTACTTTCCACAGCTCCCCTGATGCCTCCATTCCCCAGGAGCCTCAGAGAGCTCCATCCACTAGCTCTCCTGATGCAGGTGTTTCAAGCACAAGAGCTGATGAGGATGCTGAGACTCCAGATGAGAACAGTACAAGCACCTCCCAGGCAGCACCCTCCACTCAGAGGTCACGCAGAGATCTTCTGACCAAGAAGGCGAGTATGTTGGTGCAATTCCTGCTCGAGAAGTACAGCAATAAAGAGCCCATTACCAAGGCAGACATGCTGAAGGTTGTCAACAAAAAGTACAAGGAGCACTTACCCGAGATCCTCAGAAGAACCTCTGAGCGCTTGGAGCTAGTCCTTGGCCTTGAACTGAAGGAAGTCAGTGCCAGCGGTCAGTCCTTTGACCTCGTCAGCAAGCTGGGCCCCTCCAGCGAGGGAAATCTGAGTGGTGATGAGAGGTTCCCCAGGACCGGTCTCCTGTTGATGCTCCCGTGTGTGATCTTCATGAACGGTAACCGTGCCAATGAGGAGGAGATCTGGGCATTCCTGCATACGTTGGGGATGTATGCTTGGAGGAGGCACTTAGTGTATGGGGAGCCCCAGAAGCTCATCTCAAAAGATCTGGTGCAGGAAAAGTACCTGGAGTATCGGCAGGTGCCCAACAGGGATCCTCCAAGCTGTGAATTCCTGTGGGGACCAAAAGCCCATGCTGAAACCAGCAAGATGGAAGCCCTGGAAATTTTGGCCAAGATCGATGATACTGTGCCTAGTTCCTTCCCAAACCTGTACGAAGACGCTTTGCGAGATGAGGTAGAGAGAGCCGTAGTGATAGATGCAGGCAGGGTCGGCACCGTTGCCAGGGCCAGGGTGGGTTTGAGGCCCATGCCCCGCAGCTCCTCCCATATCTAGTGAGGTCTGAGGTAGAGTTTTCACTTTGTGTTTGAAGAGAGCAGTGAATCTTCTAAGTAGTGGAGAGTAGTAGGGGCTGCAGGAAACAAGTTCTATACCTTCTCTGTTTTCCTGTTTTACATGAACAACTTGTAGGCTCAGATTT
The DNA here is from genome assembly GCF_000696425.1 of Galeopterus variegatus. Classification (NCBI taxonomy): domain Eukaryota; kingdom Metazoa; phylum Chordata; class Mammalia; order Dermoptera; family Cynocephalidae; genus Galeopterus; species Galeopterus variegatus. The sequence goes on along the minus strand of NW_007727578.1, from coordinate 8,536 downwards.
TCTTCTTTGTTATTTTTCAGGGTTGTTCCTATTAAATGAAGTTTTACTTTGCTTCAGATTACATACGTATCCCTCACATTTGTTCCTGTTTAACAGGTTTGAAAGTTACAGATTTCTTATTTATAAAACAAATGTAAGAACCATTCATATTCTTTTATGATCCAGAACAAGGTAACGTGGTAATGGAATAGGGGTTTAAATGGAAATGTGAATTAACCCCACAGTAAAATAGCTGAAATCACAAGATGGAAAGAGGAAAAAAAAAAAAAAAAGATTAAAAACAGAAATACAAAAGATGTTTAATTCTTGGTTTGCCTTATTATTTTTAATTAAAGTGTTCCTTGTAATTGAACATTTATTTTCTTTCAGTCTCAGTTTCTTAATGTCTGTCAATGAGCACAAATTTATTGCTGATTTTTAGGCTTATGACCAAGAGTTTTGTTATTTCTAAACAAATGGAAAAAATTTTAATATTTTCTTTTCACTACAGAGTAAGGCAACATGGCAGTGGAATAGGGATTTTCGTGAAAATGTGAAAGAACCCCAGAGGAAAGCAGTTGGGGTCAGGAAATGGTGAAACAGAAGTGGAGTGGTTAATTCCTAGTTGGCTGTATTGTTTTTGTTCTTTGCTGGTAAAATTAAATGATATAAATCTGGATTCGCTTAGCTTATTCAAACTGTGTTAAAATTGAAAGTATAGTAATTTAGAATTCTTGCTCACTCTTTTTATTAATTTTTATTATTATTTTCCAAGTGTTAATTAAGCATCTTCCCTTTGGAAATTTCCCTGATAGTACTGGGGATGTTAAGAAAGAGAAGATCCAGCCACTGCCTGTAGAATTTAGTCCAGCAGCAGCTATCATACACGCAGACGGTGAGATAACATCTAAGACATAAAGGACAAGTCTAAGGAGGGGAAGAGGAATAGGAGATTTCAGGTGAAAGCAGTCAAGGATAAATATCCTGATCAATGCTGTTGGAAGTCTTAGGAAATGGCAAGTGTCTCAATGTGATTTAGTTTTGGTTTTTTTTTTTTTTTTTGTCTTTTTTTTTGTGACCAGTAAGGGGATCGCAACCCTTGGTGTGGTGTTGGCCGCACCGCGCTCAGCCAGTGAGCGCACCAGCCAGTCCTATAAAGGATCCGAACCCGTGGCTGGAGCGTCGCTGCCCTCCCAGCGCTGCACTCTCCCGAGTCCGCCTCGGGATCGGCCCTGCATATGATTTAATTTAAGTGAGGCTGCATTGTGGATTAAGAGAGGCTGTGGGAGTGGTGAGCAGAGGCCACACCCAGGGACGCTTAATCTCAGTGTTCAAAGACTAAGCCAGGAGTGGGAAACTGTGCCTAATAGTTACTTTGCAATTTTGTGCACACCAGAAAGTAATCTCCATCTGGAGTAGGAGTGGAAGGCTTCCCATGCACATGTCCCAGTGCAGGTGCATACAGTGCACAAACTGGGTGTTTTGGGCACATGACGTCTAGGGAGTTTCTGGGAAATATGAGTGACACCACCTTGAGATGAGATGCCAAGAATCCACAGAACTGTCACTCTTGTCATGGGCTAGGACTAGCCAGAGCGCACTCCATTAAAAGGACATTTCAATTAGGTTACTCTGAATGTAATTTGTGAAACTCTAAGGGAGGGGTCGATTTTTGGTGATGATTAAATGAATGGAAATAGAGGTGGCTTGGAAGGAAAGGCACCTGGGAGGGAGGTTGTAGGTCCTCCATACAAAACAGGAAGCTTGAGTTGCCTCCAGCTAGAGAAAACAACCACACATTATTTAATTTGGATTAAATAATGGATGCCCTAAAGGGGACACACTACATATGCTCAGCAGCATTTGGGCTCAAGTGGATTTCTATGTCATTTGCAGTTGCATATTCTTTGTGAGGGAAGGTTGTTATAATCTTGGATCAAAATAAACTTGGTAATTCATTAAAGACCCAACCTTTGCCCAACACTTTGGGGTCCAAGAGCACATGTTGAAACCAGCGAGACGAAAGTCCTGGAGCATTTGGGAAAGATCAAGGAAATCATCTCCTGTGACGACTTATGTCATTATGTAGAGCCTTTGGAAGATGAGGAAAAAACAGCCCAAGCCATAGATCCAGCCAGGCATGGCATCTGCAAATGCGAGTACAGTCTCCTGGACCTTTTGTACAGCAAATGTTCTCACCCTTATTGAAGTCTGTGTTTTCTTGGTTGGTTTGTTTGTTTGATTGTTTGTATTTTTATCACCCAGATAAGAAAATATGATATAAGAATAGGAATTTTCTTAGACACTTGAAAGAACCCTACAATAAAATACAGTGGAGAAATAAATGTAATAGGGTGTAATACAATGGACAAATAAAATTAAAACATAGTTAATCCTCGCTTTCCCAAATTTCTGTTAGTCTTTTGTAAAATTAAATGTTTCATCAATTGTTAATCTTAGCTTATTCAAGATAGTAGGAAAATTAAATCTTAATAAATTAGACTTCATGTTTACTGCCTCTTTTATTCATAAAACATTAATTGAGCATCTGCGCTTTGGAAGGTTCTGTGCTGGTACTAGGGATGCTAAAATAAAGAAGACACAGCCTGCCTTCCCATAGAGCCTTTGAGCCTATAAGCTGCCATCATACAAGATGTTGTACTCTCCTGTGACCTATGAGTAAAGTAACAAGAATGAGTGAGGTTGAGGGTGTTCCTTATGATGCCGTCTAGTGGAAATTTCTTGAACAAGGCAGTTTGGGGCTTTGGAAAAATGAAAGAACTCAGTGGGATGTAATTTTTATTTAAAGTGTGTGGTGAGCAGGTTGAGTTCATGGATGTGGTGAGCAGTGACCATGCCCTCAGATGGTGTGCTTCAGAGTTGAGAGACAACCCTCTGTAAGTTAGTAAGTTAGTGTGTTGGGGCTGCCCTAACAGAATACCATAGATGGTCTGTCTTAAACAATAGAAATCGATTTTTCACAGTTCCGAAGGCTGGGATATCCAAGATCAAGCTGCCAGCAGGTTCGGTCCCTGATGACAGTTCCTGTCTTAACTTGCAGACAGTTGCCTTCTCACTGTATTCTCACATGGAGGAGAGAGAGAGAGGGAGAAGAGAAAAAAGAGGAAATTAGGGAGGGGGGACGGGAAGAGAGGGAGAGAGGGGAGAGGAGGGGGGAGATAGAGAATTCGGTGGATGGAGTGAGAGAGAGAGACTGAGAGACAGAGAGACAGACTGAGAAGAGAGAGAGAGAGACAGAGTGAGAGAAAGAGAGAGAGAGAGACAGAGAGAGAGATCTAGTGTCTCCTGTTCGTCTTATAGGAACCCTAATAACAACACTCTTGCTCCAACCTTAAAATTCAAACAAACTTAATTGCCACTCAAAAGCCCCGCCTCTAAATACCACTGAATTGAGTGTTAGGGATTCAGCATATGAATTTGAGGGGGACGCAAATGTTCTTTCCCCTATGGAATGCTGCTCCTACAAAGTTACTGTGTGATTATGGGTAAGCCAGAGACAAATCTCTGCCTGGGCAGGAAAGAAAATGTCCTGTGCTGTGGATTCAGTGCAGGTGAACACAATTTGCAAACTGTTTTCATGGAAATGTGACAGAACCTCACAGTAAAATAATTGAGATCACAATATGGGGAGAACAAAAAAGTAAAAAATGGAAATGTAAAAGATGCTTAATTCTTCGTTGGTCTTATTCCTTTTATTATTTCTTTTAGTATAAATAAATGATACCTGATTTATTTAGATTGTTTGTGAATGTATGTTTTGTTCCAGTGCACTGCATATTCTCTGCTCTCTAGTGGATAAAAACAAACCAACCAACCAACAGACAAAAACAACACTGATTGGAAGGGAGTATTTTCTGGGTTTAAAACGGTCACATTAAATCCAGTGATCAGTAAGAACCAGAATGAGTTCACTAAAAACATTTTTAAAATAAGACTGCTTTATTCAAGGGACAACCATAGGCTTAAATTGTCTCAAATATTTGCAAGGCTTTTGACAATTTTGTTTCTCATTATATCATTATGAAAACCGAAAATAATAATGTTATATATAAACTAAAATAATCATATGATAACTGCCATTCATTGAGAACCCAATATTTCCTAGTCCGTATGCCTTGAGGTATTTATACAGGGCATACACTCCACCACGTCTACAAGATAGGCAAGACTTCGCAGACTCACCCTCCAGATGAATAACTTGCAAGTTTCTCAAGCTCATGAGCTTGTAATTGACAAAGCCAGCACTAGATCCCGGTCTGGATTCCTCTAGAGCCCACATTGTTCCGCTCATCCCAGTTTGAGCCAGACCTTGGATCTTGTACTTCATTTTTCTGCTCACCACTGCAAAGTGTATCTCAGAGGATAAAAAGGACCCTGTCCCCCAATCAATTTTGTATTACACGGCTAGAGTAATAATAATGTTGAATTAATAGGCGGTTTATATAAAGTGAAGAAAACATCATATCCAGTGACAAAATGATCATCTACGTTCGCAATGTCAGAAAACCTAAAAAGAACAGGAGCTCACAAAATCGTCCTGCTCTGCCCTCTCCCTGTAGAAATTAAAGCTACTCTAAGCAAAGCTACATGACTGGATATGTGTGGCTGGTGAAGTGAAGGAATAGATAAGAATGTTTGTTTCTCTAACATGCCACCACCTGTCATGGGCTTCTTGCCTTCTGCTTTAGCTTCCCCATCTCAGATGGTACCTAGGACGGAGATCCATTCTCTGCAAGGTTTGCAGGATAGAACCTGCTCAATGGTGTGTGACATTTCCCAGAAGCTTTTTATCAGAGAAAGGAGCAAGAGGAGGACCACCATAACCAAAGGCTCTGGAAACCAGTGGCCTAGATTATAGGGGTCGCTATAAGACCAGCTGCTGAATACTGTCAGACCTAGAGGGCCCCAGGCAGAGCTATAAGCAGTGAATCATATTTATTCTTCAAGGTTCTCAGGGACATAAGGGCCTTTGGTAAGTGTGGCACCCTCAGGTCAGTGAGGGAGAAATCTCGGCCTGTGATAAATATCAAGGTAGGGGCCCTAAATGAGAAATGGGGAACTGCTCACCCCGGAA